>NW_028174684.1:0-10118 GCF_963971535.1 Notolepis coatsorum
AGAGACAGACGCGTACCTGTAAGATCTACCAATGTAAAGGACAGACGCGTACCTGTAAGATCTACCAATGTAAAAGACAGACGTGTACCTGTAAGATCTACCAATGTAAAAGACAGACACGTACCTGTAAGATCTACCAATGTAAGAGACAGACACGTACCTGTAAGATCTACCAATGTAAAGGACAGACGCGTACCTGTAAGATCTACCAATGTAAAAGACAGACGTGTACCTGTAAGATCTACCAATGTAAAAGACAGACACGTACCTGTAAGATCTACCAATGTAAGAGACAGACGCGTACCTGTAAGATCTACCAATGTAAAAGACAGACACGTACCTGTAAGATCTACCAATGTAAAGGACAGACGCGTACCTGTAAGATCTACCAATGTAAAGACAGACACGTACCTGTAAGATCTACCAATGTAAGGACAGACGCGTACCTGTAAGATCTACCAATGTAAAAGACAGACGCGTACATACGTAAGACATGTAGACATGCGGTTAAATACCCATTATGCGTAAACACTGCGGTCTGTGTATACGTCAACACCCGTGTCATTCAGGCATCGCTATACCTCTCACACACACACATACGCACACACGCACACACACACACACACACACACACACACACACACACACACACACACACACACAAACGCACTCGACAACAACAACACCTCTTAAAATGGATGGGATTAGACGGGGCTTTAGGGAACACACACACTGCGATTGTCACGCTTGTCCTCCCACGGAAACGAGCGATTGTGAACGGAGGAAAGGAAAGCAAACAAGGGAGAGCGCAGGAAATACCTGTGGGATGAGGTCCAACGTGGCACTCTGTCACACGCTATCAGCGGCATCACATCCCGCCGCAGCCTCTGGCCTCTGGCCAACGGATGAAGGCCTAAAGAGTTTTAGCCACGTTTTACGTTCACGAGTCAGCGCACGCAGTTTTCATTACCCCCTGACCATTTTCCTGAGCATAGCTTGATATTTTTCTTAATTTTAAATGTTCTCTTTCAGGGTATCCGCGGGGGTATTAAAAAGTCTTAAAAAGTATTAAATTAATCATTCTCAATTTAAGGCCTTAAAATGTATTTCAAAAATCTTAATTATATATATAATTAGCACGTTACATTTTTGGGGGAGGCAACCGTAGATTAAATTATATTAAATTATTTTGCAGAGAGATTGTATGGAATGTGCAATAATTTTAATTGGTGCGCAAGTGCAGCTGCCAGTTCAGTGTCGCTATGTGTTTCGTTTTGCTAGTAAAATCGTGAGATTGGTATTCAGAGATACCCTGACTTTGTTAACTTTAAAAAAAAAAAAACATGAATGTTACAGTGATAAACCGTAGCATATATAGAATAAACCTATTCAAAATGATCTCATGGTCATCCTATCAAATCGCTTGTTCCTTGGGAAAACGTGTTCCTCTTTTGTTGCGCTTCCTTGTTGAGCTTCCTTGTCTTTCTGTTTCAATTTAACAGGTTTATCACCGTACTGTACGGTCCGATAAATGTTTGTAACGGTTATGATCCGTCCTCGACTAAGGCCCTGTCCACACAAACGCAGGTGTTATATAACCGAGCCTTGCACTGCTCGGCCACACACAACCGGGGTTTTGGAACACTGCAACCGCGGTCTTTGAAAACCGGAGTCCATTTTTTTTTTGGACAAATAGATTCTTTAGTTTAATTACCAAATCGGTACAGAAAGAAAGAAAGAAAGAAAGAAAGAAAGAAAGAAAGAAAGAAGAGAAAGAAAGAAAGAAAGAAGAAAGAAAGAAAGAAAGAAAGAAAGAAGAAAGAAAGAAAGAAAGAAAGAAAGAAAGAAAGAAAGAAAGAAAGAAAGAAAGAAAGAAAGAAAGAAAGAAAGAAAGAAAGAAAGAAAGAAAGAAAGAAAGAAAGAAAGAAAGAAAGAAAGAAAGAAGAAAGAAAAGAAAGAAGAAAGAAAGAAAGAAAGAAAGAAAGAAAGAAAGAAAGAAAGAAAGAAAGAAACCCCAGCCCTGGTCATGATTATACAGGTTAAAACAACACTAGTTGGATGCACGATGTAGGCTATACAGAACAACACACACACGTATACTTATGTAACCAGCGGTTTAATTCGACATGCATGGTTCGCTGCAGTCGGGTCCGAGCCTGGACAAGACTAATGGATGATGTCATAAAGGAGGAGGGGGGGGGGGGGGGTTGGTGGCCACAGGGTTAAACCGCGGAGGCAGATGCAGACGAACAGGCGGACATGATGTAGTGTGACAGACGGTGACTGTTTATCTCCCAGGTGCGAGCCTTTAAATAGGATTCACATTCCTGAGTGGACAGAGAGGCGTTTTTCTCCCGCTCTCGGTTTCCTCCCGCACTCGCTCTCCCTCCCCACACGGGTGAGCGGCCAAAGCCCCTCTGTTTACCCCCTCTGAGGAATTCAATCGCGCTCGCCGCCGGAAAAGATACGTCTTTCGATTCACCTTTTTGCTCTGCGGTTTTTCTTTCTGAATGAATGAACAGAGTTATTGTGTCTAAATAAATCCCCCCTCCTCCTCCTCCTCCTCCTCCTCCCCCCCTCCCTCTACTCCTCCTCCTCCTCCTCCTCCTCCTCTCCCCTCTCCTCCTCCTCATCCCCCTCTCCTCCTCCTCCTCCTCCTCCTCCTCCTCCTCCTCCCCTCCTCCTCTCCTCTCCTCCTCCTCTCCTCCTCCTCTCTTCCTCCTCCTCCCCTCTCCTCCTCCTCCTCCTCCTCCTCCCCTCATCCTCCTCCTCCTCCTCCTCCCCTCATCCTCCTCCTCCTCTCCCTCCTCTCCTCCTCCTCCTCTCCTCCTCCTCTCCTCCTCCTCCTCCCCTCCCCTCTCCTCCTCTCCCCCTCCCCTCTCCTCCTCCCCTCTCCTCCTCCTCCTCCTCCCTCAGACATGCCCAAGGAGCTGCGGCTGCACGCTGCGCGGGCCGCGGTGCTGCTGCTGCCGGACGAGAACCGCGAGGCCCTGCGGACGCTGCTCTGCCTGCTGACGGACGTCACGGCCTCCGTGGCGGAGAACCAGATGACCCCCACCAACCTGGCCGTCTGCCTGGCGCCCTCCCTCTTCCACCTCAACACCCTGCGCCGCAAGGAGAGCTCCTCGCCCCGGTGAGCTCCTGTTGGTGGTGTGTGTGTGTGTGTGAATGTGTGTGTGTGTATGTGAGTGTGTGTGTGTGTGTGTGTGTGTGTGTGTGGTGGGTTTTGTTTTGTTTATTTGTGTGTCTGTCTGTCTGTCTGTCTGTCTGTATGTCTACCCGCCCTTTCTCATACCAACCCAATCTAATATGTGTGTGTGTGTGTATGTGTGTGTGTGTGTGTGTGTGTGTGTGTGTGTGTGTGTGTGTGTGTGTGTGTGTGTGTGTGTGTGTGTGTGTGTGTGTGTGTGTGTGCGAGAGTGAGTGAGTGAGTGAGTGAGTGAGTGAGTGAGTGAGTGAGTGAGTGAGTGAGTGAGTGAGTGAGTGATGAGTGATGAGTGAGTGAGTGAGTGAGTGAGTGAGTGAGTGAGTGAGTGTGTGAGTGTGTGTGTGAATGAGTGCACGTCCTATATAACAACCTGGGGACTTTATTATTTGGTCTACGCTGCGCTAACTCCATAATTATAGGATGGGTTACATAACACGCAATATGCTGCGGATTCTCAAAACAGGAAGAGGGAAGCTTAGGAAAGAAAACAGCAGGATGCCGCAGGTAGAGGGGAGAGCGGCGGCGGAGGAGAGAGACGGGAGGAAGACGGTGGAGCTGGAGGGGAGATGAACGGACAGAAGGGGGGGGGGGGTGGGGGGGGGCAGAGCTTATATAAATGTGTTTTAACCTTGTTAAAGAGAGGGCGGCTGGGTGGCGCAGCGGACATTGCGCTCGTCACCAACGCAAGAGACACCGGGTTCGAATCCGGCTGTCGGCGTTGCCTCCGGCTTGGGCCGGCCGTCATACTAACTCAATTGGCAGAGTTAGCGGGTGGAAGTCGAAGGGTGGTAGTCTGGTCGTTGTGAACAGCGACTCCTACAGTCGGTCTGGGACGCCTGCACAGCAGAGACAGGAAAATGGTGGGGGCAGTGTGAGCCTCCCACACGTTACTCCTCGCCACTGAGAGTCCGCGCTGGCAGGTGAAAAGATGTGATAGGCTGCCTCCACATGTATCGGAGGGACATGTGATGCAAGGCTTCTATCCTCCCTACAACCGGCCAGTGGGGGGCATATGCGAGCAACGATCAGGGGAGGGGAGGGAGAATTGGCACGAGAAGTAAATTGGGATGGGGAGAAAAATCAGAGAAAAAGGAGGAGAAAAAGTAGATACAAAAAAATAACTTGTTAAAGAGACATAATAGCATTATGTAAAAAAAATATTACAATTAGGTTTATCAGGTGCATAATGCTCAAGATCCTCTCTTCTCCTTCCTGTCCTCATTTGTCTTTTTTTTTCTTTCTTGTCTTTCTTAACCCCCCCCCCCCCCCCCCCCCCGCCCCTCCCTCCTCTCTCTCTCTACCCCCCCGCCCCCCCTCCCTCCCTCCCTCCCTCCCTGTGTGCGTCTCTGGATGATGATGGATGACATCGTCTCTAACTGTACCGCGTCCTCTCGTCTGTTCCTCTTCCTGGGTCAACAGGGTGATGAACAGGAAGCAGACGCTGGGGAAGCCCGACCAGAGGGACCTGAACGAGAACCTGGCCGCCACCCACGGGCTGGCCCACATGATCCAGGAGTGCAGGAAGCTCTTCCAGGTCAGCACATCTATATATAGCACAAGGTTGACTCTCAGGGGGACAGAACCATAACTCCAGTTGATGTTGGTAATATTGCAATGTGCAAAACCGCATAATCTCTATTATCGAAACACATCTCGGTCAGCCCAAGACAATCTGTGAGAATACCTTTCAAAGGTGATGCAGACTTAGAACTAGACTAGACTAGACTAGAGAAAAAACTGTCAAAATAATGAATGAATGAATGAATGAATGAATGAATGAATGAATGAAGTTTATTTTTCGGTCTTGTTTACAGACAAATCAAACACACCTGTGTGGAATTACAAAATAAAATTTGAAATCACAAATGTACATATTCAAGGCAAGCTCACACACACAAAATCCAAAATCAATAATCACAATTGGATTATTTGTCCATATCATTGTGCCCCCTGCTTGGGTCAAATAGAGTTCTGATCCCAGCGCTGGTAACCACGGTCGCTGGTAACCACGGTCGCTTGTAACCACGGTCGCTGGTAACCACGGTCGCTGGTAACCACAGTCGCTGGTAACCACGGTCGCTGGTAACCACGGTCGCTGGTAACCACGGTCGCTGGTAACCACGGTCGCTGGTAACCACGGTCGCTGGTAACCACGGTCGCTGGTAACCACGGTCGCTGGTAACCACGGTCGCTGGTAACCACGGTCGCTGGTAACCACGGTCGCTTGTAACCACGGTCGCTGGTAACCACGGTCGCTGGTAACCACGGTCGCTGGTAACCACAGTCGCTGGTAACCACAGTCGCTGGTAACCACGGTCGCTGGTAACCACAGTCGCTGGTAACCACGGTCGCTGGTAACCACGGTCGCTGGTAACCACGGTCACTGTTAACCACAGTCGCTGGTAACCACGGTCGCTGGTAACCACAGTCGCTGGTAACCACAGTCGCTGGTAACCACGGTCGCTGGTAACCACGGTCGCTGGTAACCACGGTCGCTGGTAACCACAGTCGCTGGTAACCACAGTCGCTGGTAACCACGGTCGCTGGTAACCACAGTCGCTGGTAACCACAGTCGCTGGTAACCACGGTCGCTGGTAACCACGGTCGCTGGTAACCACGGTCGCTGGTAACCACGGTCGCTTGTAACCACGGTCGCTGGTAACCACGGTCGCTGGTAACCACGGTCGCTGGTAACCACAGTCGCTGGTAACCACGGTCGCTGGTAACCACGGTCGCTGGTAACCACGGTCGTTGAACTTGTCATCAAGGATGCAAGATGGCTTTGACTTTGTTCACACTCACACATACTTACATAATGGAAATACTTCAGCCAGCAGGTAATGGAGTTAACTGTTCGTCTCCGAGTGTCTCCTGAATGAACCCCGCCTTCACAAACATGTGAGGTTTTAGTTCCGCGTTTGAAGCTTTCAATTCAACCTATTTATAGGGTCTTTATACTGAATAATAAACTCTCTGGGGGGAAAAAAAGAGTTTATGTTCTCAGCTGATTTGTTTCACATACTTTTCGAGTCCGTCGGTTGCATTCTCAATGAGCTTCCATGGTAATTGAGCAATGTACGTTATTCCTCTCCTGGGCCCCTGCGCTGTGCTGTGTCAGTGTCGGGCATCTCCCGTAAACACACTCTTAGTCTCAGTTACGAAACTCCTTGATCTAATCCACGCTGTAATTTTGTTCAAAAATGCTATGGTTACATAAAATAAATCAGCTTATACCCTCCTGTACCTGACCCGGGGTCACCTCGGCATATACGTCTGTTTCATAACGCACCGGTCAGCCTGGCGGAATGCCTGGCGCCGTAGTTGTTGCACAAGAGCTGTGTGTGTGTGTGTGTGTGTGTGTGTGTGTGTGTGTGTGTGTGTGGGAAGGTCGAATATAATATACGTGCGCCGCTGAAAGCCAGCGAGGCCGCGGCTCCGTCTCCGCCGTGTTCCGGTCCAGAAGTAGCGCTCGATTGGATAAGAGGGACGCGATTAGCGGGAAGAGAAAATTACAACAAATGCAATTTTGGTACCACTCGGCTCCAAATGGGATTCTGTTGTTGTTGTTGACGCGGTAACGGGAATCCATGGTGGATGTCATTAGAACACGAACACAAAAGCCCTTATTCCATTTTCATCCTAGCTCTTCCGGACATGGGCTTTCGTATAAGCGGCAAGTAAATCGCATTACCCCTCCCGGATCATTTTGTTTTGATTCGATTTCGATTCGCCCCCCCCCCTCCCCCCCCCCCCGTGACTGGATGGTTGATCACGACTCCAGGCCAGGCTCCGCTGACGGGCCTTTCTCATTCTTCTGATCCTCATTGTTAGATTGCTTTTACTTTTACAGGCTGAGTGAAAATACTCAAGAGGGAAGTGGGTGGTTGGGCGACGGGGGGGGGGTTACCGGACAGAAAAGACCGAGACCGTCTGAAGAAAAACAGGATGTAACCATTTTTAGCTCAAGTCTTTCGGCGTCTAATTCAAATTCGAGACTTTTCCTTCATCTTTTGATATGTAATCGATCGAACCAGGGTGTAGATTTTTAGATTCTATCCGTCTGTCTTTCTCTCTCTCTCTTTATTTGTCTACCTCTCTGTCTGTCTCTCTCTCTACTTAGTTCTGTCTGTCTGTCTCTCTATCTATCTCCCTCTCTCTCTCTCTCTCTCTCTCTATCTCTCTCTCTCTCTCTCTCTCTCTCTCTCTCTCTCTCACTTATCTGTAGATGCCCAAGAAGGATTATTTTAGAGATTGAAATTGTTCACCGCAGCTTGGATCGCGTTCGTTGTGATTTATGAGTTCCCCCCCCCCCCCTGATTGATTTCACGCGGCTTGGCCTCAACTAAAAAAAAAAAACAGCTCTCTCATTACCGGTCACGACCACGCCCTCACATTGTCTGTGGCGTCGTCGCCCAAATCGGAAAAAAACAAGCCGTTCGGCGTCTCTCCGGGAATGGATTTGACCCCCGTGAGAAGAGACATCTGGCTGGGGCTCGTTCCGTCTCGAAACTTAAACTAAACACGTCGTCGGAGTAAGAGAAGAAGTGACAGCGGGAGTAATCGCTCCTCCTCTCCGTCCGTCTTCCCCTCAGATCCCAGAGGAGATGAGTCGCTGCAGGAACTCCTACGTGGAGCAGGCCCTGCTGCCCCGGAGGCTGGAGGAGCTCGGGGGGGGAGCGGGGGGCCGGGGGCCCGGGGGGGCTACAGGGCCTTCCTGCGGGACAGCCTGGACGCCCTGCTCAAAGAGGCCAAGGACAAGTTCAAAGGTTACGACAGCTGCTCCACCCCGGAGCTGCACGCGGAGCTGGCCTACAGGAAGGTACGTGACCTTGCTTTTCCGTTTCCCTCCCGGGGGACGCTTCCCCCCCCATCCGTCCGTCTGGTGGCTTACGGGTGGGTGATTAGAGAGAGAGAGACGTCTGTGACAACTAAATTGAAACAAATGATACCAGGACTGTCTTTTAATCTGCCTGAAGTTTGGTAAACTGGCTGTTAATTAGCTACAGCATGCTCTCTGTCTCTTCGGTCTTCTCTTGTTCCTCTCCTGGCCTCTCCTTCCCTGGCCTGTCCTTTCCTCTCCTCTCCCCTTCTCTCCTCTCCCCTTCTCTCCTTTCCTTTCCTCTCCTCTCCTCTCCTAACCTCTCCTCGCATGGCCTGGCATGTCCTCTCCTCCCCTGGCCTGTCCTCTCCTCTCCTCTCCCCTTCTCTCCTTTCCTCTCCTCTCCTCTCCTAACCTCTCCTCGCGTGACCTGGCATGTCCTCTCCTCCCCTCTCTCTCCTCTCCCCTCCTCTGCTGACCTTTGCTCTCCTCTCCGGTCCTCTCCTCTCCTCTCCTCTGCTGACCTCTCCTCTCCCCTTCTCTCCTTTCCTTTCCTCTCCTCTCCTAACCTCTCCTCGCGTGACCTGGCATGTCCTCTCCTCCTCCCCTCTCTCTCCTCTCCCCTCCTCTGCTGACCTTTGCTCTCCTCTCCGGTCCTCTCCTCTCCTTCCCTCTGCTGACCTTTGCTCTCCTCTCCGGTCCTCTCCTCTCCTTCCCTCCGCTGACCTCTCCTCTCCTTTCCTCTCTCACTAGTAGTGACTGGATGTCTAATGGAAAACCTGCAGCTAGTATTTCCTGTGTAGAAACACATGTGTGTGAAACTGGCCTGGCCCCTTGACTCCTCCATTCCCACACTAGCACTGGCCTCTATCCCAGAATGACATCAGCTTGACATAGACACTACCAACACACGCACACACACACACGCACACGCACACGCGCACACACACACACACACACACGCACGCACGCACAACAAAACACACTGTCCCAAGTTTATCCCAGCTGTGAACTTCCTGTGTATGAGGTCATCACCTCCCGGCCTGAGAGTCACACGGCCTGGAGTGTGCGCTGGTTTATCATCTGGACGCAGAGCGAGGCAGCTGACCGGGCTGAGAGTAGTAAGTCGCGGGCACAGGGAGGGCCACGTGAATATTAAAGGCAACCTACTTGTGTTCAGCTTTTCTCTGATTGGCCACGACCCCCGCCCCCCTTTTGCCGCGAACGCGGCAGCCATCCCTGCAAGGTCCCAAATTAAATGAATGAAGCGCGCAGCGAACGCGGCAGCAGAGTGTATAATGTTATTTCGCGGAGCATAATGTATAATGTTATTTCGCGGAGCATAATGTATAATGTTATTTCGCCCGTTTGTAACGTCATAACATCAGTGGAGGCTGCTGACTGATTAACTCGAAACTGATTTTGCTTCCATTCATTTTGGGGACGATGTTCAAATATCTGGCTTGCACGTTGGCACAAAAGCTTGCACGTTGGCGGCAGGGTCCATCGCGAATTAGTTAGTTATATTAGTATATTAGTATTAGTATTAGTATATTAGTTAGTTATATGGCGGCGTTAAGTGATGCGGCGATGTGGCATTAACCAACAACATTAACCTGCCGCGTCCTCTCTGCCGCGTAACAACACAGGGCGTGTGCTAGGGCGGTCACGTGGCCGTGTGGCCAATCAGGGAAACGCTGAACGAAAAGCTGAACACAAGTAGGTTGCCTTTAATATTCACGCGGGAGGGCCAGGCCACAGCTCTACAGTGATATAATGACAGAGTGTTTATATGTCCGACATCTAAAAGACCACGGGCCGATAAGAGTTATCGCAGCGGCAAACGCATTGGTAACGGTGACGGTAAAAAAAAAGCACCCCCACCACCACCGAAACTAAAAATGTCTTCCTGTCTGTGTTTTTGCGTCGTCCCCTCAGGTGCACGACAGCTCGCCCCTGCGGCTCTGGAAGGTGACCGTGGAGATGCCCGCGGGTCCCGAGGAGGTGCTGACGCGGCTGCTGCGGGAGCAGGCGCGCTGGGACGAGGACCTGCTGGAGAGCCGGGTGGTGGAGACGCTGGACGAGCGGACG
>NW_028174683.1:0-15807 GCF_963971535.1 Notolepis coatsorum
TGCTGATGGAGACTCAGTGTTCAGGGTAACAGAGCATGAGGTGAGACGGATCTTTAAAAAAGTGAATATCAGGAAGGCAGCAGGACCGGACGGCATCCCCGGCCGCGTCCTAAAAGTCTGTGCCGACCAACTGGCCCCGGTATTCACTGACATCTTTAACCTGTCCTTGGAACAGGCTGTCATCCCCACCTGTCTGAAGAAGTCCACCATCATCCCTGTACCCAAAAAATCTACGCCCGCTTGCCTCAACGACTACCGCCCTGTAGCCCTCACCTCCATAGCCATGAAGTGCTTTGAGAAGCTAGTGAAGGGCTACATCTGTTCCTCCCTCCCCATCAACCTGGACCCCCTGCAATTTGCATATCGCCCCAACAGGTCCACGGAGGACGCCATAGCCCATGTGCTGCACACAGCAGCATCACACCTGGACAAGAGGCAGGGGAACTATGTGAGAATGCTGTTCATCGACTACAGCTCAGCATTCAATACCATAGTCCCCTCCAAACTCATAGCCAAGCTCAGGGACCTGGGCTTGAACTATGACCTCTGCCAGTGGGTCTTGGACTTCCTGACGGGCAGACCCCAGGTGGTAAGAGCAGGCAACTGCACCTCCTCATCCATCACGCTCAACATAGGGGCCCCCCAGGGCTGTGTTCTGAGCCCCCTCCTCTACTCCCTGTACACACATGACTGCGTGGCACAGCGGAACAACAACACAATCATCAAATTTGCTGATGACACAGTAGTGGTGGGCCTGATCTCTGCCAACGACGAGAGGGCCTACCTGGAAGAGGTAGAGAATCTGTCACAGTGGTGTCAGGAGAACTGCCTCTCCCTGAACGTCAGCAAAACAAAAGAGATGATTGTGGACTTCAGGAGGTCGGGGGTCAAGGACTACAGCCCCCTCAGCATCGACGGGGCACCGGTTGAGAGAGTGAACAGTTTCAAGTACCTCGGAGCCCACATATCCGAGGACTTGACATGGACCACACACATTGACAGTGTTGTGAAGAAGGCACGACAACGCCTCTACTTCCTCAGGCGCCTAAGGAAGTTACAAGTCAGTCAGAAGATCCTTAGGAACTTCTACTCATGTACAATAGAGAGCATCCTGACTGGCAACATCACCTCCTGGTTTGGGAATAGCACTGCACAAGACCGTAGCAGACTACAAAGAGTGACACGTTCAGCCGAACGCACTATTGGAGGGGGGCTTCCCACCCTCCAGAACATTTACAACAAGCGGTGCAGGGGGAAGGCGAAGAGAATCATCAAGGACTCCAGCCACCCGAACAACTGCCTCTTTGAACTGCTGTGGTCAGGCAAGCGATACCGGAGTCTTAAGGCGAGCACAGAAAGACTCAGAAGAAGCTTCTATCCAGGCCATCAGGCTGCTCAACGAACAATAAACACTATGCAACAACCATCAATTGCACATAGCACACACACCCACACGCACACACTCACTTAAACAAACAACACACTGCAGCACCCACTCCACACTTTAGATCACACAAACACACTTTATATTTATTGATAAAGGATTTGCACTACAACTCGTACACCTACTGTAAATTGTACCTAAATTGTACCTCATCCCATTTCTGCTTTGCACTATATAGTATTGTATATTAGTACACTGCATAGTATATTGTTATATGGTAACTCAGTTACGTCTATTATGCATCGAACATTGTACATATGTCTACACTGAACACTGTGACCTAATTTTTTACTTCTAATTTACATGCTATACTATGTTATTTTATTTCATACTTATCTTGTCTTGCACAGTCTCTGGAGCGTAACAGTAAGAAGCATTTTGTATAAAAGTATTCAGTACTTCTGTATGACAACTATTAAAGAAACTTGAAACTTGAAACTTGAAGGGTAATTTACTAAATCCACAACCAAAATACAAAACAAAAGAAAGGCACAGCCGGGCTGGCACTGGTTGCTAACATAACATACAGAGGCGAAAACAACAACAGGACAGGACTACACAGGAACGAACTCACTCGACAGGACACCAGGGTACACGGGCACGACACTGGAACAACACGGGGACAATGACGTCACAACAATCCAAACAACCTACAAGCAATAAATACTGACACTAATTAATAATGGAAGACAGCTGGGGGAGACAGGCACTAGAACTAAACAATAATCAAACACAACAGGAACAAAAGACTAGGCTATTACAACACACAGAATCAGAATACAAACACAGAGAACAACCTAAACAGATAACACTTGTAACATAGACAATAATTGCAACAGCATATTCTTAATACAATTAAGAAGGAACACTATTGACTGCATCATCTGCAGGTGACCGCTAGATGGCGCTATGAGACCACTGTTCATACTGTCCCAGACTTGAGTCAACATGTTTTATCTAATAAAATAAAGTTCAGTCTGTTCATCTCACTTCAATCATTTTTATTGCAGAACATGGTCTTTTCTCAAGTAGACAGATGTCAACACTGTAATCTGTGTTGCATGTACCTGACAAACTGAACTGTTTGTATTACAGTCATATTCCAACTTAACTGAATGCACACGTGTGCGTGGACTACTGTACTAGTACAGGTATTGAAATGAACAATGCAACTTCCGTATACAAAAATATTTATAAAAAATATCGATACAGTATCGCCATGCAAAGTATTGCGATACTACTACGTATCGATATTTCCCCCCACCACTACTGGTCAACACTGCTTCCTCTGAGGTGTACATCACACACTGGTCAATACTGCTTCCTCTGAGGTGACTACTCAAACATCTAGTCAAACATCTAGTCAAACTACTCAAACATCTACTCAAACATCTACTCAAACATCTAGTCAAACTACTCAAACATCTACTCAAACATCTACTCAAACATCTAGTCAAACTACTCAAACATCTACTCAAACATCTAGTCAAACTACTCAAACATCTAGTCAAACATCTAGTCAAACTACTCAACCATCTACTTAAACATCTAGTCAAACTACTCAAACATCTAGTCAAACATCTAGTCAAACTACTCAAACATCTAGTCAAACATCTAGTCAAACTACTCAAACATCTAGTCAAACTACTCAAACATCTAGTCAAACATCTAGTCAAACATCTAGTCAAACATCTAGTCAAACATCTAATCAAACATCTAGTCAAACATCTAGTCAAACATCTAGTCAAACATCTACTCAAACATCTAATCAAACATCTAGTCAAACATCTAGTCAAACATCTAGTCAAACATCTGAATATCTCCACATCTGTCTGAATATACCTGCATATAATCCTTCTATATATACTTATACACCTGCATATAACCAATATAATTCTGTATGATAGCATGTACAATAATGCTGTATATACTGTGTATATATATATGGCCTATCTATTAAAGATAGGAACAGCAACAACAGTATATTACTACTCAAACATCTACTCAAACATCTACTCAAACATCTAGTCAAACTACTCAAACATCTACTCAAACATCTAGTCAAACTACTCAAACATCTACTCAAACATCTAGTCAAACTACTCAAACATCTAGTCAAACATCTAGTCAAACTACTCAACCATCTACTTAAACATCTAGTCAAACTACTCAAACATCTAGTCAAACATCTAGTCAAACTACTCAAACATCTACTCAAACATCTACTCAAACATCTAGTCAAACTACTCAAACATCTACTCAAACATCTACTCAAACATCTAGTCAAACTACTCAAACATCTAGTCAAACTACTCAAACATCTAGTCAAACATCTAGTCAAACTACTCAACCATCTACTTAAACATCTAGTCAAACATCTAGTCAAACTACTCAAACATCTACTCAAACATCTAGTCAAACATCTACTCAAACATCTAGTCAAACTACTCAAACATCTACTCAAACATCTAGTCAAACTACTCAACCATCTACTTAAACATCTAGTCAAACATCTAGTCAAACATCTAGTCAAACTACTCAACCATCTACTTAAACATCTAGTCAAACATCTAGTCAAACATCTAGTCAAACATCTAGTCAAACTACTCAAACATCTACTCAAACATCTAGTCAAACTACTCAAACATCTACTCAAACATCTACTCAAACATCTAGTCAAACTACTCAAACATCTAGTCAAACATCTAGTCAAACTACTCAAACATCTACTCAAACATCTACTCAAACATCTAGTCAAACTACTCAAACATCTAGTCAAACTACTCAAACATCTAGTCAAACATCTAGTCAAACTACTCAACCATCTACTTAAACATCTAGTCAAACATCTAGTCAAACTACTCAAACATCTACTCAAACATCTAGTCAAACATCTAGTCAAACTACTCAAACATCTACTCAAACATCTACTCAAACATCTAGTCAAACTACTCAAACATCTACTCAAACATCTACTCAAACATCTAGTCAAACTACTCAAACATCTAGTCAAACTACTCAAACATCTAGTCAAACATCTAGTCAAACTACTCAACCATCTACTTAAACATCTAGTCAAACATCTAGTCAAACTACTCAAACATCTACTCAAACATCTACTCAAACATCTAGTCAAACTACTCAAACATCTAGTCAAACATCTAGTCAAACATCTAGTCAAACTACTCAAACATCTAGTCAAACATCTAGTCAAACATCTACTCAAACATCTACTCAAACATCTAGTCAAACATCTAATCAAACATCTAGTCAAACATCTAGTCAAACATCTAGTCAAACATCTGAATATCTCCACATCTGTCTGAATATACCTGCATATAATCCTTCTATATATACTTATACACCTGCATATAACCAATATAATTCTGTATGATAGCATGTACAATAATGATGTATATACTGTGTATATATATATATGGCCTATCTATTAAAGATAGGAACAGCAACAACAGTATATTGTGAACGTGTGCTCCAAAATAATTGGAGTAAAACAGAGAGACCTACGTTGTCTCTGGACGGACCAGGTGGTCAAGAAGGATACGAGCATCACAAACCAACCTCTCCACGCTCTGCCTCAGCGGTTTTCACTGTCGCCTTCTGGCCGCCGTTATGACGTTCCACCAAGTAGGACCAACCGTTACGCCAAATCTTTTGTACCCTCGGCTATCAGACTTTTAAACACAGACAGTAGTCATTTTAAGTAGCGTTTTACACTTAGTTGTCTGTTTTTACTTTTACTTTTACTGGATTGTGTATTGCATGGAATGTTTTTGTTGCCGTGCTGTCATTGCTGGGCTCTTCGGGTCGGTGTTGCAGCTGATGACCTCAACCGGCAGGGAAATGCAGGAGGAGCGTTCCGTGCTCCAGCCTAATTTCCCCCCCGCCCGATGTCGCCGGTGGAGTCAGACGGAAGGCTCGTCGTCGAGGTTCCGCCGCCGTAGCCGCCGCTGCTACCACCGCCACTGCTGGCCCTTCAGCGAAGAAGGCCAGGAGGAGAGAGGGCGCCTCGGCCACTGCAGCCGGCCCATCTACGCCCCCGGAGGTGACGGTAGGGATCGTCGTGACCAGCCTCCAGTCCTTTACCGTCCCTCCGGGGCTCCCCGGGGTGGCAAGGCCCGAGCGGCTCGTGGCAGGCGTCGCTAAAGTGACTTTTCCCTCTGTTGGTCCCCCATGTTCCCTTCCCGGCCCACCATATGATTTTGTTAAATAAAAGGTCCCTCCTGGGAGGGACTATTTTTGTTACAAACTGTGTGTTTATTCACTACATATGATGGGGATACGATGTGTGAACCTCTCGCTAGTGTGGGTTTGATAGAAGGGCTAGACTTATAGTCTTGTTGGTCGCTACATTTCATGTTATAGAGCTTAAGCAAGGCCTGCAGCTTACACTCGGTTGAAAAGGGTTTTTTCTGCCTCAACCTGAAGATTAGGTTCTTCACATAAAGGTAGAGGTTAGTTGTGTGCTCTGTTGCTTAAACAGTGATATTGAGCCGCAACACTGTTGTGTTGGTCTGCAGTAATGCTCGTGTGTGTAAAGGTACCGCGTTTTTTCAGGCCGCTCTCTCTCTCTATCAAATTTTCGGTGTCTTGCAACATAAACACGGGTGTCGGGTTCACACATATATAACTTTGGCCTTGTTATAAACCCTGTTCACAGACTTGTCTGTGGCTAGCGCGCATTGAATTAGCTTTGCGCTATTCATTAGCATACTGGCTACTTAAGGTATCATATGGCTATTGTTGTTGTCGTATTCGAGGGTTGGGCTTGTGAGGGGGTACCGGATAAACCCCTCCTTCCCTCTTCTGATTGGTCAGGTTTTTTTTTTTTTACTCTCTTTTCATTCGGTCCGGCCAAGCTGTTAGGCAGCTTGGCACAGGGGGGGGGGGGGGGGGGGAGGGTTTCCCTGACTCCGCACCTATCACGGGCAGTTGAGTCATGGGTTTCCCCCCGTCATAGAATACGTCACTGGGCACGTTTCTATTGGACGACGGCTTCCGTGAGTTTTTTCAGACCCGTGTGTGGGTCTGTCATTGTCAAGTTGTCGGGGCAGAGCGTAGGAAGTTCTGCTACGCTCGATATACGTGTAACTTAAGTCTGTTGGTCACATGGCTCAATGTTACCGTGACTTTTCAATTCATGGCTCACGTGGGAAGTCTCTCTGAGGATTCCCGTCCCCTCCCTGTGGTGAGGGTGGCGGGATGTGAAAATGAAAACAATTTTTACCCTCAGCCGCGTCACGTGGAATTCATGTCAGTCTGTGTTTCTTTCTTTTTAATAAAAAGAGGAAAGAACGTGAAGCACGACGGCTCCTTGTCGTTCTCCCAGGCGACTTGGAGGAACAATGTCTGGTGTCTTGTTAGACTATCCATTGATGTGTTTGGGTCTCGACGCGTACATAGTGCTGGCTCAGGGTGTTTCTGATAAGAATCACGCATGAGGCTGGTACGCCTTGGTTGCTCGTTATTAAAACAGCGTTTTTATAGGGCAACTGGGATGGAGGTTTTCTCTTCCGAGCGACTGCGGTCTCGACGAATTCTCGTTTATATCTGGGGGATGTTAAACGGAATAGATCAAAACATAGGTAGAGGGGTCTCACGCCCTTGGGGTGGGCCACTGAGCGCGGTACAAATGGGACCATCTGGGTGGCGCCCTCTTTTCATGTTTTAGATCGACACGCATACTTACCCCCTCTCTTGGAGTGGGGATGTCGGCGTGATTAGGGCACAGGACTGAGTCTGGTCATGCTGGTCCAGGTCAGTTAACCCGTTGTCCGCCGGGGACGCAGATCTTCTGTTCTGGTACCCTGAGGGACTTGTGCTTTTTTCGGGGGGAAAAATGCCGGGTCGGCCCGGGTGTCACAGGGTTGGGCGTTATGGAGACCCTTTGTTGGGTACATGTTGTACCCTGCGATATCATAAAGGGGCTGGTTTTCCATTCTTTTCGCTCCTCTCTTAAGCATGGCGAAGAGGGGGCTGTTGGGGTGGTCTTATGGACCTCCTCTGGCATCCCTGTGTGCTTCCCGGGCCGCCGGGCCCGGTCCGAAGTTGTGTTTCGTCGACCCGTAGGCCTGGGATAACCCCTTTTTGAAAACTGAAACACTTGTACTGCGGTATAGCCAGTGTATACCCGCAGGTGTGTTTTGGAGTTTTTTCTTGAGGGGTTATAGGAACAACCACTGCATGTGGTACCGAGAGGGTGGTTGATTCCCTGGTGTGTTGGAGCGGAGTCAACTCCCGGGTTACCCGGTTAAGTGTGCCCCTGCACGTTCATGACGCCTGCCAATCGTGTCAGCCTTCTCTGCCTCGACCCCTCTGGGTCGGGGTTTTTTGGTGGAGGCTTAGTCATGGTGCGCAACAATGCCAGCATACGCCCCTTCCGCCGGGGGTGCTGTTTTCAGTTGACCCCTTTGGCGCCTGTCTCGTCCGCAGTGCTCCAGGCTAGGGTCAAATGCCTGCTGCCTGGATTGAGGGGTCGACCCCTTCTGGTGGTCGTCTCCCCGGTGCGCTGCCTGCTCCCGCTGTGGTGTAGCCTCTTGAGTGCTTCGAGTTACAGCCATGCTGACTGCCTGAGTGTGCCAGGGTCAGTGTGCCAGGCGGCGTGCTAGTGGGGGGAAGGGCCCGCTCTTGTCACTAGTGACCGCCTGGTGAGGTCTTGATGCTGTGGCGTCGTTGACCTCTCCGGGCCCCCTTTTTCCGGGGGATCCAGTCCCTTCAGTGGGTCTGGGTCTTCCTTCGCGCTCCGCTGCTACGGCCTTGCCACAGGGTTGAGTTTGCTCTTGACCCCGTGATTTTGGGGGCGGTAATGAGGTTTGTTCCTTCCGTTCATTCCCTGGTGGCATGCGGGTTGTGCGTGTGGGTAGTCGTGGGGTCAAGCCACGGTCTGCTCACCCTGTGCGTTGAGTTGCTCGAGTTTCTCTTCGCACGGTCGGATCCGTCTCCCTCCCGTCCTCCAATAGGGAGGGTATCCTCCATTAGGGAGGGTCGGGGGGGCTCGGTCCTCCCCGGTTCTGATGGTTATGGGGAGTCTCAGTGGGGTACATTTGTCGAGCTTCAGGCTCCCGCTCAGCTCCCGTAGTGCAGATGACGCTGAGCGGAAGCTAGTATGATATAGAACGATAGGTTATGAATATAACCGTAGTTCTATGAATACTAGTGACGCTCAGCGTCTGGACGCCACTGCGGCCTTTGATCTTGCCTTGTGGGGAAAGATTGGGAAGGAGGCAAGTGTGGGGCCACACACCTGCTTATGAAGGTAGCGGATAGGGGTGTGGCCAGACGAATGTTGGTATGTAAAGGTACATTGTGAATTTTTATTCAGTGCAAATGCACAAAGTGAGGTTAGTGCAGATGACGCTGAGCGTCACTAGTATTCATAGAACTACGGTTATATTCATAACCTATCGTTTGTTGTTTTTGTTACTCGTGAAGCTACAAATATGAATTGCCCCACGCGGGATCAATAAAGTTGTCTGAATCTGAATATATATATATATATATAATATATATATATATATATATATATATATATATATATATATATATATATATATATATCCACATCTGTCTATACATACCTGCATATAATCCTTTTCACATATCTGTAGATACTGTAGATACTATATCTATATCTGTACATAACTATATCTGACTAGAAACCAAAGTGACTAATATAATGAAACTACTCTACTCTAATCAAAACTACCCTACTCCGATCTTTCGTCATATCTTTCATCACCTGCTGGCCCAGTCGGGACAAAACAAACTACAGGAAGCCACGAGGGACATCAGGGACCGTTGGCGTAGTGTCGGGGGGGCAAAAAAAGGAAATAAATCTCATCCCAGCCAATAAAACACACTTGTCTTTCGCATCGGGCCTCCCCCGTCCTCCAGCCAGTGCCTGTCCAATGCGACCCAGGTGAGCCCCCCCCCCCCCCCCTCGCTGCCGGAGCTGATCTGTGATTGGCCCAGAGCCCAGCCATAACAGACCGTGACATGAGGCCGAGCAGCCAATCTCAGCCAGCCATCTCGCTGTCATTTCCTGGAAAGATGGCCCGGGATTCCAGGTCTCCCGAAATCACACATTCCAAAGTGTGTGAGAGGGAGAGAGGGAGAGAGGGAGAGAGGGAGAGAGAGAGAGAGAGAGAGAGAGAGCAGGGGTGTAAACTAACAAGCATGCGATATTATGTGGAAATCGGATGAAATGGGAATCCCAATTGGAAATGAATGGGAGCTGTGAGAATTTGAATAATGAAATCCCACAGAGAGACAGAAAGAACTAGAAAAGTGCGCTCAGCTTAAACCTCCACCAGGTGGCAGACATCCATTTATTTTATAGTAACTAACACGTTAGGCGGGGCTTAAAGGAACACACCAACATTTTGGGAAATTAGCTTACAGTCTTCTCCAGAGAGAGACAAGAAGATAGATACCAGTCTCTTCTCTGTGCGTTCAGTAGAAAGCTATCTGGCTGCATGTTAGCCTAGCTTAGCACAATGAATGGAAGCGGACATGTACGGGTAGCCTACGTATTTTGTCCAACTAACACCTCTCCCGATGGCTACCCTTACATGTCCGCTTCCATTCATTGTGCTAAGCTAGGCTAACGTGCAGCCAGATAGCTTTCTACTGAACGCACAGAGAGGAAACTGGTATCCATCTTCTTGTCTCTCTCTGGAGAAGACGGTAAGCTACTTTCCCAAAATGTTGGTGTGTTCCTTTAAGTGTAGGGGGCGGGGTAAACATAGACCAATGAAATCAGACCACCCTGCATTTACACTATCATACTATTACACTATTGGGCGGAATAAACGTTTAAAACTTAAAAAAACAAAATAGAAACGTTTATTGACACCTCCCATAAGTCTCAAGTGCGACTTATTTCAATGGACAGCAATGAACGGAAATTATAAATAAACGTTTTTTTAACGCGTAGGTACCGTACTTTTCGCACTATAAGCCGCACCTGAATATAAGCTGCAGCAGCTAAATTGAATGATGTGTACATATATAAGCCGCACTGGACTATAAGTCGCAGGTGTTTTAATGTTTAATTATCATATGTAAGGGTTCGTGCACAGAGGGGATTGTCGGGAAAGAGATGGCTGTTTGAGGAAGCTCCCATTTATTAAAATTTTTGTTTAAACAGGAACGATAGCCAGTTAGCAGCGCCGGGTACAGTAGGTAGCAATGTTAGCTCTCATAAGCCAGTTAGCAGTGCCAGGTACATATAGGTAGCAACGTTAGCTCTCATAACGATAGCCAGTTAGCAGCGCCGGGTACATATAGGTAGCAACGTTAGCCAGTTAGCAGTGCCAGGTACATATAGGTAGCAACGTTAGCTCTCATAACGATAGCCAGTTAGCAGCGCCGGGTACATATAGGTAGCAATGTTAGCCAGTTAGCAGCACCAGGTACATATAGGTAGCAACGTTAGCTCTCATAACGATAGCCAGTTAGCAGCGCCGGGTACATATAGGAGCAGCGCCGGGTACATATAGGTAGCAACGTTAGCTAGTTAGCAGCGCCAGGTACATATAGGTAGCAACGTTAGCCCTCATAACGATAGCCAGTTTGCAGCGCCGGGTACATATAGGTAGCAACGTTAGCCAGTTAGCAGCGCCAGGTACATATAGGTAGCAACGTTAGCTCTCATAACGATAGCCAGTTAGCAGCGCCGGGTACATATAGGTAGCAACGTTAGCCAGTTAGCAGCGCCAGGTACATATAGGTAGCTACGTTAGCTCTCATAACGTTAGCCAGTTAGCAGCGCCGGGTACATATAGGTAGCAACGTTAGCCAGTTAGCAGCGCCAGGTACATATAGGTAGCAACGTTAGCTCTCATAGCGATAGCCAGTTAGCAGCGCCGGGTACATATAGGTAGCAACGTTAGCCAGTTAGCAGCGCCAGGTACATATAGGTAGCAACGATAGCCAGTTAGCCAGTGCTAGCCAGCACCTGCGAAATCGAGTGCCAAACTGATGATATCAGACGTTGATATCAGGAGCTATCAGTAGATAGATAACATTAGACAACGCCTCATGTATAAATAAAGTAAAGTGAATAGTTCGTTGACTGGGTCATTTTGCTTCAGTTATGTTGAAAGAGGAGCCCTGAGCTGCTCATACACTAGACTCTTGCCGTAATGGTTTGTTGACGTGGTTATGTGAGGGGGAGGAGGAGGGGCAAGGCGTGCACTGCTGCAGCAGATTTAGGAGTCTGATCCGACGGTCACAGAGCTGAGGGAGCGCGCCCAGTTAGCTGTAAAAATCCATAGATTAGCTGCACCGTTATATAAGCCGCAGGGTCGAAAAATGGGGGTGAAAGCCGGGGCTTATAGTCCGAAAAGTACGGTATATCAACGGTTCACTGGGGCATGTTGTAAACGGGGCCAGAGAGCTGCTTACCAGCGAACCTGTGAAGTATCGCCCTCTTGCTCTCAGCAGGTGTGACTTCATACTGAATCTAGATTTCAATACACAATGATGGGAATGAACTCAAACCAAATAGTCTTTTAGCAGCAGGTCCCTGACCGGCCGCCTCCCTGAGGGAAACGCCTCGTCCAGTTCGGCCCTGTAGTTAGTAGAGATGTTCCGATACCATTTTTTTTACTTCCCGATCCGATACCTAAGCTTTGGGTATCGGCCGATACCGATACTGATCCGATACCAGTGCATACATAAAAAAATATATATATTATATTATATTAATTATAATATTTTTTTTACAGCTACATATAGTGTTTTATATATATTGTTTTTAAGTAATAACTAGAAAGTAATGGTATTTATTCAACCACAGATGATTGTATAAATTAGTATTAGTATCATTGTAATTGACAACTATGCTCACCCACGGAATGGTTGTTGGTACATTGGTTCCGCACGGACGTTATACGTTGTTGCACTTCCTATCCAGCATCCAGGCTGCTCCGTTTTCAGTTAGCTACTAGCCAGAGCCAGTAATGTGTATGTTGTGATTTGTAATGGACAATAAATATTCAACATTCTCTTTTGAGACTCCGCCTCAGACTCTTATCCTTTGGCACTAAAAGCTAAACATTGTCACCGGTATGGCTGTCCACAACATGTCATAATTGTCGATCAGTGACGACACTTAGGTTAGCCACGTTAACGTGAGCTAGGTTAGCCAGTTAACGTGAGCTACCGGTAGATGGAAAGAATATAACGTTACTGGTGAAAAAGTGATTTACCTTGGAATACTCCTTTGCCAACTTGCTGTACTTTGCTTGCAGGTCTGCAGCCATTATTGCTGGATTATGAATAGTCCGAACTTTAGCCAAGGTAACGTTACAGTAAGATAAAACTAGCTCTTCAGCTAATGCTAAATAACACCAGCAAGCTCCCTGTCACTCCCTGTCGGGGCGATGGCATTTAAGAAAGTATCTGCTGTTAAAATGACAAACAGAGAGAGAGAGAGAGAGAGAGAGAGAGAGAGAGAGAGAGAGAGAGAGAGAGAGATAGACAGACAGACAGACAGACAGACAGACAGACAGACAGACAGACAGACAGACAGACAGACAGACAGACAGACAGATAGACAGATAGATAGATAGATAGATAGATAGATAGATAGATAGATAGATAGATAGATAGATAGATAGATAGATAGATAGATAGATAGATAGATAGATAGATAGATACCTGAGGGCCCCCCGGTGTTCCCCCTGGCCCCTACCTACCACAGAGCCCTCCTAGCTGGGTTAACCCGCTGGCCGGACGCCCCCTGGATCCCATCGCCTTGTGACTCACTCTCAATCATCTGAGAGGGGAAATGTTTTATATCATCGCCTCGGTTTCACGCACGCTCGTGTGTGTGTGTGTGTGTCTGTGTGTGGTACTAGGATATAATTACTGTTGTTATGAGATGGAATGACGTAGCAGCGTAGGAATCGCAATGAACTGCATTGCTAAGTAACGACCGCGATGGGGCTAAACAAACACGCACACACGCACACACAGAGAAAATCACCAAAAAAAACACGCACTGACCAACAGCTTGCACACATCTAACTTAGTTAAGTAAACAAAACAAAATAATCTGCGTGTGTGCGCTGGACTACAGCAGCGAGATCTCTCCCACTGTACAGCAAGCCTCCAAGCCAAAATACAAACACACTACTGCTACTATACTCATGTCTCCTTCCACTCCCCCCCCCCCCCCCCTCCTCTCTCTCTCTGCTGTTTCTAACTCTCATCCGCCCCTCTGGCAGTCAGCACTGGGAGGGAGGGAGGGAGGGAGGGAGGGAGGGAGGGAGGGGGGAGAGGAAAGGGGGAAAGAGAGAGGGAGGGAAGCCAGACCACCCTGCTCTCATGGCGAGGCTGAGTGTTTACATTGCTGTGCCTCACTCTGTAATACATCTGGCATTCTGAGGCCGCTCTCTCTCCCCAGTGAGGGGAGGGAGGGAGGGAGGGAGGGAGGGAGGGAGGGAGTGAGGGGGGGAGGAGAGGGGTGGAAAGGGGGAGGAGGCTAGGGTAAAGAGAGAGACCTTTTCGGCAGAGAGGGGGATAGCGGAGGGAGAGAGAAAGAGTGAAAGAGAGAGGGGAGGGGGATGTGTGGAGAGAGCAGAGAGAGAGAGAGAGAGATAGATAAAGAGAGAGAGAGAGACAGAGAGACAGAGAGAGAGAGAGAGAGAGAGAGAGAGAGAGAGAGAGAGAGAGAGAGAGAGAGAGAGAGAGAGAGAGAGAGAGAGAGGGGGATGTGTGGGGCGGTCTCTTGCGGTCGGTCACTCGCAGGACTCGCTCTGGTTTTTGAATAAGAGCGCCTGAAAGAATGCAAAATGTAAACAGAGAGCTAGGAGGCATCTCTCAGGATGTCATTTGTGAATGGGAGTGCGCACACACACACACAGCCACACACACGGACACACACGAGGAGGGCTGGACTAGCGAACTTTTTCTAAGTTATTTCACATTTACTCAGCCAGGTATAGGGCTAATATAAACAGCGTTGCGTCCCCCCCCCCCGCTCTAAAATCCCTCACCGGCTAAGCCCTGCACGCTTTTCATCAACTCGTAAAAGTTTAACACAACACACGCAAGAATGTTATTCCTTCCAGAGAACGGTTTAATCCTGTTTGTAGTGAGTCGATAAACACAAAGTTATAATTGAGTCCAGTTTGGAAAATGTGGCGGGCGCAGGTACACGTTTAGCTATAGTGCGCGTGCTACGTGGGTTTGGCGACTGCGCGTGAGCGTGTGTGTGTGAGCATGTGCATGCACGGGTGGGTGGCTATGTGCACGACTGCTGTATATGTGTGTGTGTGTGTGTGTGTGTGTGTGTGTGTGTGTGTGTGTGTGTGTGTGTGTGTGTGTGTGGTGTGTGGTGTGTGTGTGTGCGTGAAAGAGAGAGAGAGAGGGAGAAATAAAGGAAGATGGAAGACTATTGTGTATGTGTGTGTTCTGTGTTGGGTGTGGGCACATTTGTGTGTTTGATTGCTTGCGGCTGCTAAATGAAAACGGATGGAGAAACAGAGAGGGAGAGAGAGAGAGAGAGAGAGAGAGAGAGAGAGAGGGGTTGGGAGAGAGGGAGAGAGAGAGGAAAAGAGAGGGATAGAGAGAGGGGTTGGGAGAGAGAGAGGAAAAAGAGGGATAGAGAGAGGAAAAAGAGGGATAGAGGGAGAGGAAAGAGAGTGATAGAGGGAGAGGAAAGAGAGGGATAGAGATAGAGAGAGAGGGGTTGAGAGAGAGACAGGAAAAAGAGGGATAGAGAGGAAAAGAGAGGGATAGAGAGGGGTGGATGGCAAGGGGGAGGCACGTAGCCTGCCATGCCAACCCTAGTCAACCACCTACTCACTCACACAACCAAAACCCCAAACCCAAAGGGGCCATGTGTGTGTGTGTGTGTGTGTGTGTGTGTGTGTGTGTGTGTGTGTGTGTACGTGTGTGTGTACGTGTACGTGTGTGTATGTGTGTTTGTCCGTGCATTTCCTTACTCCCATACACATCAAAAGCTGGATAATTCAATCACATAAAAAAACCCGCAATCCTCTCAGCAGAGAAGCCACATTCTGAACACTCTTCATCCTCCTCCTCTTCCTCCTCCTCCTCTTCCTCCTTATATCCACAAGAAAGGACGCCAGGCCCTCAGCATCACAGCTTCTCCCCCGCCATTACCAGCAGAACAACAAGACTACCACCAGCTCAGCAGTTCAGCTCAGTTCAGTTCAGTTCAGCTCAGTTCAGTTCAGCTCAGCTCAGTTCAGTTCAGCTCAGTTCAGTTCAGCTCAGCTCAGCTCAGTTCAGTTCAGCTCAGCTCAGTTCAGCTCAGCTCAGCTCTTAACCAGTCGGGTTAAAGAAGCAGACATCTGTAAAGAGGAAGAGTA
>NW_028174682.1:0-10000 GCF_963971535.1 Notolepis coatsorum
CTCTCCTCTCCCCTCTCCCTCTCCCTCTCTCCCTCTCCTCTTCTCTCTCCTCTCTCCCTCTCCCCTCTCTCCTCTCCTCTTCTCTCCCCTCCTCCCTCTCCTCTCCTCTCCTCTCCTCTTCTCTCCTCTCCTCTGCTCTCCTCTCCTCACCTCTCCTCTCCTCTCCTCTCCTCTCCTCCCCTCTCCTCTCCCCTCTCCTCTCTCCTCTCCTCTCCTCTCCGGTATATCTGACCACAATTTCATCTGTTTCACCAGGAAACTCAATAAAACTCGCTTTCTAAAACATCCAAAAAATCTGCCACCTCATCAAACTACATCCCAAAAAACCTGCAACAGAGCTTTGAGGATGCAGTGAAAAAGCTTGACTGGCAGGAGATACTATCCTCCAATACCACAGAGAAAAACTGCACCCTCTTCACAACAAAAATCAAGGAGACGATGGCCTCCTTCTCTAGGAAGGGGAGCCAAAAAAGTCAAAAAACAAACCACCTCCCATGGCTAGATCACAGCTGCAGACAGCAATTGAAAGACAGGGACTCACTCCTCAAACAGAGCTTAAAGTCTGGACTGTCTATCGACAGACAGAGATTCACGCATGCTAGGAACAAGGTCACACAGACCCTCAGAAAGGCCAGAGCAAACTTCTTTATTAGTATAATTGAAGCAGGAAAAGGGAACGGCAAAAAATCTGGCAAACCTTGAATAAACTCCTAGGCAAACACCAGAATCGGGAAAAGACCCCCTAGAACTGAATGTGAATGACATACTAGTTAAAGACCCCACAGTACTGGCCTGCACCCTCAACGAACACTTCTTAAATAGTGTTCTAGACAGCACCAAAACACTTTGCCCCCTCCAGTATCCTACCAAACCCAGTAACCAACACCCAGCCCCTCTTTGAACTGGAGGAGATAACAGAGCCTGAAGTGAAAAAGATCATTCTGGCTCTGAAAGGCTGCACAGATTAGCCCCTCCCCCTCTCAAGGAGTTTATCCACGAGAAAAGGAACACTGGATTAGCCACTAGATCAAACACCAGAGGGGATTGTGAGGTCCATTTTAGAAAGACCGCCTTCAGCAAAAATGGTCTATCGATAAAGGAAAGTGGAACATGGAACAGCCTTCCGGTCCCCTTAAGGGAATGTCCCACCCTGTCCACCTTTAAGGGCCAACTCAGGAAATGGCCTGTTAGAGCCAAATATGCACTCATTAGGGATGTTAGTGATGTTGTACTGACTGAATGTCATGTTAGTGTGGTCATGTCAGTGATGTCAGTTTTATGAATGAACGTTGTATGGTCCGTTTTTGTGTTTGTTTTATGTTAGGACTACGGGTGGAAATTAGCCCTGTGCTATTCCCGGCATATTTACGTCCTTATCATGCTGTGATGTTATGCATACACATGTAAATGATGTTAATTAATTTGCATTGTCCTTAATAAACAAATCTTAATCTTACCTCTCCTCTCCTCTCTCTCCCTCTCTCCTCTCTCCTCTCCCCTCTCCCTCTCTCCTCCTCTCTCTCTCCCCTCTCTCTCCTCTCCTCTCCTCTCCTTCTCTCTCCTCTCTCCTCCTTCCTCTTCTCTCCCTCTCTCCTCTCTCCTCTCCCTCTCCCTCTCTCCTCTCCTCTTCTCTCCCCTCTCTCCTCTCCCCTCTCCCTCTCCTCTCCTCTCCTCTCCCCTCTCCCTCTCCCCTCTCCTCTCCTCCTCTCTCCCCTCTCCCCTCTCCCTCTCCCCTCTCTCCTCTCCTCTCCCCTCTCTCCTCTCCTCTTCTCTCCCCTCTCTCCTCTCCTCTCCTCTTCCTCTCCCCTCTCTCTCTCTCCCTCTCCTCTCCTCTCCTCTCTCTCCTCCCTCTCCCTCTCCCCTCCTCTCCTCCCTCTCCCCTCTCCCCTCTCTCTCCCTCTCCCTCTCCCCTCCTCCTCTCTTCTCTCAGGTACTGGAAAGAAGGCGAGCCTAATGACTGGCGTGATGGGGAGGACTGTGGTCAGGTAGTTGGATCAGCCGATGGCCAGTGGAACGATCAAGCTGTGTAACTACGACAAAGTACATCTGCAAGAAACCAAACCGTAGGTCCAGTGACGCTACTGTGTTTTATCATTTTCTATGGCTAATGTAAACATTAGTGTAACGTTAATGTAAACACGAAACACCTAACACCCAAATGAGCACGTTGCCTGCAGCACAATAAGCATAGATTAGTCAAATAGTTGTACTGACAATCAAATACTCACCAATAAATGTGACTTACTCAAATGCTCCCCATACACATACACACACTCACACTCACACATACACACACTCACACACATACACACACTCACACACACTCTACACTCTCTCTCTCTCTCTCTCTCTCTCTCTCTCTCTCTCTCTCTCTCTCTCTCTCTCTCTCTCTCTCTCTCTCTCTCTCTCTCCTCTCTCTCGCTCTCTCTCTCTTCTCTCTCTCTCTCTCTCTCTCTCGCTCTCTCTCTCTCTCTCTCTCTCTCTCTCTCTCTCTCTCTCTCTCTCTCTCTCTCTCTCCCTTCTCTCTCTCTCTCTCTCTCTCTCTCTCTCTCTCTCTCTCTCTCTCTCTCTCTCTCTCTCTCTCTCTCTCTCTCTCTCTCTCTTGTTCCTCTAACCTTGAGGGCCCTGGATCTTACCCGGGATCTGACCCTGAATTTGGCCCCTGGGTCTGGGTCTGGGTCTGGACTCAGAGGCGGTGTCATGCACTGATGAGTCCCGGCGCCATGGGCGGGCATTAGGGGGCCGGGCCCGCCCACTGAGTCAGCTGTGCCCACCCTGGTAAAAAAAAAAAAAAAAAAACGTTTTTTTTTTTTTTTTTTTTTTCAATCAAAGTCAACTATCCAAATCCTTAGTCGGGGACATACTGAGGGAATTTGACACTGCAAATCACTCAACATTAAACATTTAGACAGAACAAGTCACGAATAAGAATAACAAAACAAATTGCCTAAGAATAGAATAAAATGAAATAGAATAAAAATAGAATAAAAGATACAGTAAATAAATACAGTAAAAATATACTGAAGTCTACAGTAGGTGTAATAATGCACAGTGCTGTTTAAAAAGTAAGAGTCCAGGAAGATGGTAACTGTCACTCTGTGCTCAGTGATGCAGTGAGGCACAGTGATGCATTGTATAGTCTGATGGCTGTCGGAATGAAGGACTTCCTGTGCCGTTCAGTGCTGCATTTAGGTAGTGTGAGCCTATAACATGCTCCTCCTGTCAGCCAAGTCTGTGTATAGTGGGTGGGAGGGGTTTTCCCTGATGGCCTGGAGCTTAGCAAGGCTCCTCCTCTCCGCCACCCTCGCTAGAGTCCAGCTCCACCCCAACCACGCTACTGGCCTTCTTGACCATCTTATCCAGCCTGTTGTGTCCCCTGCTCTCAGTCCGCTGCCCCAGCAGGTCTGCTATATATATCCGTTCAGTCTGTTTTTGTATAAGTGAAAGTTCTTAAGATAGAGAGAAATTAGATTTTTTAATTGCCTCTCTGCTGTTTAGTTCAGCACAGTGGGCAGCGCCAAGCAAGCCACAGCGCCGCTGTGGCTTGCTGAAACGTATAAAGGAACCTGTATTGAAAACCATTGTGCCCCCCGAGAAAATGTTATGCCCCCCCACTAATTTGTTCCTGCAGCCTGGTCACTGTGGTTGCTGCTGCAACTGCTGTTTTGGCTGCTCTGCATCTCAGTTGTTGCGCTCTCCATTTGCGCCTTGGCTCTCCTTTCTCTGTCACTTAGTTGACTGATAGACAGCTTTTTCCCTGTCTCCTTATCCTTTCTCCATTTCACCCTCTCTTCTCTAAATATCTTTGTCGCTTTTCGGATCAGCACCTCTACGTTCCCTGTATAGGCGCTGTTTCTCCGCTACAGATAGTCATCCTAAGAAATCATATAAAATACAAATACAAAAGTCACTTTAACATTGCTGTAACCTCTTACTATTGGTAAGGGAAGTATATTTTCATGTACACACAAAAGCATATACTTTTGTCAGCCCTGTTACCATTCACTCAACCCTGTTACCCATTGAAACAGGGCTGACGAAAAAGGCAACTAGCAGCCATTACTAGCCATATGCTAACGGTCTTGACACCACATGGTGTGCATTCATGAGAGGAAATAATGATGTTAAATATGTATATTCACAATTTCAAACAAATAACTTTTTAACATGCGCATTTATGGTAACAGTTCTGACGCAACAAGCTCGTCCCCCTCTGTTGGACATCACATAACTCGAAGAAAATGCATGAAAAGAGGAGCACACTTACTTGTCTTTTCTCCACCATCTTTAGAAAAGGAAGATGATGTCAGTTCCTGGGCTATGTGTAACTTTCGGAACAGTCCATTATCTCTGAATGGGTGTTTTCATCAAAAGTAACAGGGTTGACATCAACATGGGGACACAACTAAAAAGTATTTTTTTTTACACATTTGCAACATATTTTTTTAAATCCATTCATGCGTAGTGAAACAACACTTGTGCCTTGATATAAGTTTAAGTTTTTATGTTCTAGTTTGGCTTTTTGGCCTTAATAGATAGTGGAAGTAGAACAATCTTACTGAGGGACAGGTCATTTTTAATTTTTTTGCAAGATGCTTCGCACAAAAGTGTTTAAAATTATTTTAAAAACAAAAGCTAAATAAATTGTCTTTATGTTACATGACACATCAGGAATCTAAATTATGAAATGTTTTATTGTTCATTATTTTTGTATTCAAATTGACAGAGGAGTTTTGTTCGAGGGACACAAAATGGCAAGCTTTCGTATAATGACCCATGTGCTGCTGAGACTAAACACCTACTGTATGTGCTGCTGAAACTAAACACCTACTGTATGTGCTGCTGAGACTAAACACCTACTGTATGTGCTGCTGAGACTAAACACCTACTGTATGTGCTGCTGAGACTAAACACCTACTGTATGTGCTGCTGAGACTAAACACCTACTGTATGTGCTGCTGAGACTAAACACCTACTGTATGTGCTGCTGAGACTAAACACCTACTGTATGTGCTGCTGAAACTAAACACCTACTGTATGTGCTGCTGAAACTAAACACCTACTGTATGTGCTGCTGAGACTAAACACCTACTGTATGTGCTGCTGAGACTAAACACCTACTGTATGTGCCTGCTGAAACTAAACACCTACTGTATGTGCTGCTGAGACTAAACACCTACTGTATGTGCTGCTGAAACTAAACACCTACTGTATGTGCTGCTGAGACTAAACACCTACTGTATGTGCTGCTGAGACTAAACACCTACTGTATGTGCTGCTGAGACTAAACACCTACTGTATGTCTGAAACTAAACACCTACTGTATGTGCTGCTGAGACTAAACACCTACTGTATGTGCTGCTGAGACTAAACACCTACTGTATGTGCTGCTGAAACTAAACACCTACTGTATGTGCTGCTGAAACTAAACACCTACTGTATGTCTGAAACTAAACACCTACTGTATGTGGGTCATTCTACGAAAGCTTGCCATTTTCACTTTTTAATGTTTGATTTGAAAAGTATTGTTTTAAAAGTTTTGGATACTTTTTTTTTATTAAGTGGATTCTTATCTCTCAGAAAAATTTACCGTGCCATCTCAGGCTATTATATTTTAAAAAAAAATCACATTTAAACAACATGCATATTTGTTTTTCGTCAGCCCTGTTACTACATATCAATTACTGTTTGAAAAGGTTATAAATATATATTTAGAATAATTATGATATCATATGAAAGATAAAAGCCCCTTGTTACAATTCTCCACTTGCACAATCTGAAAGTAGCCACTTCCGGCTGACTTCCGGTTGCCAATGGCACTTCCTGTCCCATCCAAATACATTGGTTTTAGCTACTTTTCTCCCCTTATTTAAACAACTTTGTCGTCACAGAGAGGCAATGAAACGTTTGTATTATTATAGTATAGACTGTATTTAATAAGCAAACGTTTGTCAGCAGGGTTTTTGGGCTGTATTTCATGTAAAAAACGTTTACTGTTAGTTTCCTTGCTCAGCCAGCATTAGCTAACAGAAGCTAGTGGTTAAACAGGCCGGATTAGCTTTGAGCTAACTATCTTTCCCGACCCATGTATTCATTCCATTCTAAACATAACGTTAGTTTACAAAACATGACCTGTCTATATAACGTTGAGGAACAAATTATAAGTGTGTGGGTGTGTGTTTTGGTGAACATTGGACTGCAAACAGAAAATGCATCACAGTTACAGACAGTAGCTACTGTTAGCTGCACTCAGGCTGGCTGCACTCAGGCGGCGCGATCAGCCTGTTGGACAGGGAATGAAGATCTCCAGCGAACACTTCATTGCCTCGGATTATGTTGTTGGGGGTGGAAGGTTTGTCCAGAAGACCACTAATCAGCTGAAGCCTGATGCGGTTCCCTCGGTCTTCGACAGACAGACCGGCGCAGGCTCCCGGGAGCGATGGCTAGCTAGTTAGCACCAGCCGAGGACCGGCGTTAGCTGCCGGGAGCGATGGCTAGCTAGTTAGCACCAGCCGGGGACCGGCGTCAGCTCCCGGGAGCGATGGCTAGCTAGTTAGCACCAGCTGGGGACCTGGAGCGATGGCTAGCTAGTTAGCACCAGTCGGGGACCGGCGTTAGCTGCCGGGAGCGATGGCTAGCTAGTTAGCACCAGCCGGGGACCGGCATCAGCTCCCGGGAGCGATGGCTAGCTAGTTAGCACCAGTCGGGGACCGGCGTTAGCTGCCGGGAGCGATGGCTAGCTAGTTAGCACCAGCCGGGGACCGGCGTCAGCTCCCGGGAGCGATGGCTAGCTAGTTAGCACCAGCCGAGGACCGGCGTTAGCTCCCGGGAGCGATGGCTAGCTAGTTAGCACCAGTCGGTTGGTCCCCGGCTGGTGCTAACTAGCTAGCCATCGCTCCCGGCAGCTAACGCCGGTCCCCGACTGGTGCTAACTAGCTAGCCATCGCTCCAGGTCCCCGGCTGGTGCTAACTAGCTAGCCATCGCTCCCGGGAGCTGACGCCGGTCCTCGGCTGGTGCTAACTAGCTAGCCATCGCTCCCGGCAGCTAACGCCGGTCCCCGACTGGTGCTAACTAGCTAGCCATCGCTCCAGGTCCCCGGCTGGTGCTAACTAGCTAGCCATCGCTCCCGGCAGCTAACGCCGGTCCTCGGCTGGTGCTAACTAGCTAGCCATCGCTCCCGGGAGCTGACGCCGGTCCCCGGCTGGTGCTAACTAGCTAGCCATCGCTCCCGGCAGCTAACGCCGGTCCCCGACTGGTGCTAACTAGCTAGCCATCGCTCCCGGGAGCTGACGCCGGTCCCCGACTGGTGCTAACTAGCTAGCCATCGCTCCCGGCAGCTAACGCCGGTCCTCGGCTGGTGCTAACTAGCTAGCCATCGCTCCCGGCAGCTGACGCCGGTCCCCGACTGGTGCTAACTAGCTAGCCATCGCTCCCGGGAGCCTGCGCCGGTCTGTCTGTCGAAGACCGAGGGAACCGCATCAGGCTTCAGCTGATTAGTGGTCTTCTGGACAAACCTTCCACCCCCAACAACATAATCCGAGGCAATGAAGTGTTCGCTGGAGATCTTCATTCCCTGTCCAACAGGCTGATCGCGCCGCCTGAGTGCAGCCAGCCTGAGTGCAGCTAACAGTAGCTACTGTCTGTAACTGTGATGCATTTTCTGTTTGCAGTCCAATGTTCACCAAAACACACACCCACACACTTATAATTTGTTCCTCAACGTTATATAGACAGGTCATGTTTTGTAAACTAACGTTATGTTTAGAATGGAATGAATACATGGGTCGGGAAAGATAGTTAGCTCAAAGCTAATCCGGCCTGTTTAACCACTAGCTTCTGTTAGCTAATGCTGGCTGAGCAAGGAAACTAACAGTAAACGTTTTTACATGAAATACAGCCCAAAAACCCTGCTGACAAACGTTTGCTTATTAAATACATTCTATACTATAATAATACAAACGTTTCATTGCCTCTCTGTGACGACAAAGTTGTTTAAATAAGGGGAGAAAAGTAGCTAAAACCAATGTATTTGGATGGGACAGGAAGTGCCATTGGCAACCGGAAGTCAGCCGGAAGTGGCTACTTTCAGATTGTGCAAGTGGAGAATAGTGTGTTTGTAGAGTTAGAATATTGACGAGTTAACCTTTTTACCATGAATAAATATGCCCATTCACAATGGACCCTTTCACAGCATCTTTGATTTAAGAAAAAGTTATGAAAACAAAATAATAATATCCCAATTTCTTTAAGGGAGCCACTGGTTTCTATTACTTAACATATAAAATGAGTTTGTTTTACATTCTTATTTTATTTTCTTAAATTACATCAGAATATTGTACAATTAACAGGGCTGACACCTCAGTAACAGGATTGACACAGTTACCGAAATGGTTATACTGCTTGTTTAAGTTACAATTGTGGGTGTAATGGAGTTATTTAAGAAGATCTTATGGAGATAGTTATGACACAGTCATAAGCCTTTAATTCAACATGACATATTAGAGTACTTTGTTGACATAATGAGGTTTTAGTGTAGAAGATGATGAAAATAATTATGATACTGCAGATGTAGTCAAATTCAATCAATTGTTTTATTCAAAAACAAAACAAAAAACAATCAGGAATAGGAGGGGGAAAAAACGCCATCTCAGGTACCCTATCAACCTCGGTTGACAGCTGAAATTCAACCTTGGCAACAAACAGCAGTGGAACAATGTTTCAAACAGCAGCATCTTTTCAAACATCTAAACCCCCCTCCCTAGAATTGCAGGACAAACAATCACCTAATGCACCATTAGTTTGCCTACCCAACAAGTTTTGACCAGATGTCTTTCCGGATCTCTACATGTTGTGCTGTCACATTGACAGGAGAAGGAATCAACCTTAAAATGTCATCAAACATGTACCAGATACAGTCCTCGCGGGATGGCCAGAAATATCTATTCTGGCCAATATGGTGCATGCACTTCACTTGGGCATATCCTTCACCTGTTGCCACAATGATTCCAGGGTACAGCTCCTGGTCATATGTAAGGACACACCATTGACCGATTATCCATCACTACTCCAATCGATCTCCTGGGGTCCTTGAAGTTCTTCAGTCAGCTGTTCTGCTGACTTTTGTGCTTGTGCTTGTGTGGTTGGCTGAGGTATGGCTGGGGTGCTTGTGGTTGGCTGAGGTATGGCTGGGGTGCGTGTGGTTGGCTGAGGTATGGCTGGGGTGCGTGTGGTTGGCTGAGGTATGGCTGGGGTGCTTGAGGCTTGGGTTGCCCTGATCATTTGGGGGCCCATTATCAGTGGAGGAAAGATGAAGTGGTTAGTGTTGAAACATGTACAGGACAGGTTCTTCAATGTGGCACACAGACAGCTGACATCCCTGGTGATCCAGTGGCCTTTCCTGTTGGTGACCACTTGGTGTATTCGCATTGTCCCTGGGACTAATGGGATATTTGCTGGCATGTTACGATAAGCATCCACAATGTTCTCAGTTTCCACATAAAAGAGCTTCACTGTCGTGCCAGTTGTAAGTAGTGCTCGGTAAAGTGTGGCGGCATCAGGAATGTCACGCCCTGTACTCACAAGTTGATCTGCCAGTCTTTTTAATACTCCCCCAACACCATTAGGCGCTCCCTTTCCATGGCTTGCTTAAAAAAAATGCCATGTGCCACTCTCAAAGCCCCTCTTACTCAATTCAGTACTGAACAGGAAGAAATTACCCTTCTGCCTGTATCGAGTACAAGGACCGTCGCTGAAGAAGTGGACCACAGACACAGGTGGATGATTGGCTTGTACGTAGTCCAGTACTGGCTCAAGGTGTTGCCAGATCGCAGGGGGACCTTTTTGCTTGCATTCTGAGATGGTGCAGAAGCAGAGAGGGCGTGCGTCTTCACCAACATACAACACACCTGTGTGCATTGATGCCTGTTGGTGCGAGGCACCGAAATGCACAGCCTGGATCTCAGCACTGTAGTTACATGAGAGAAATCCACATGTATAATG
>NW_028174682.1:15000-35580 GCF_963971535.1 Notolepis coatsorum
AAACATCTCGACTTGGGCCCCACCCCACTTAACCCAATGCAGTTTGGATTCCGTGCCCTTCACTCAACAGTGTCAGCCAACTGTCTGTTTGTTGAAAAGGTCAAGAGTGCACTAGATAGCAACAAGTATGTTGGTGCTGTCTTCTTAGACCTTAGCAAGGCTTTCGACTGTGTCAACCATAATATCCTCCTAACCAAACTAACTCACTTAAATTTCTCAGCTGCTACAATAGAATGGTTTAGATCCTACTTATCAAACCGAAAACAATGTGTCACGGTCAATGGCGCCAAGTCCCCATATCTAGACAACCCTGTAGGTGTCCCTCAGGGATCAATCCTTGGGCCCCTGCTATTCTCCCTGTATATCAATGACCTGCCAAATGTGTGTCCCGAACTCAATGTACAGATGTATGCCGATGATGCAGTCATCTACACACAGGGCAAGGACATAGAGTTGATTACATCCAGGCTCACATGCGCACTAGACAAGGTACAATGCTGGCTAAACAGCACCTGTCTCCTACTTAATGCGAAAAAGACTGTGTGCATGTTCTTTAGCAAGCGTCCAGAAATCATCAAGCGGTCCAATGTGTTCCTGAGGAAGGAGGGAAGGAAGGAAGAACTAGAACTTGTTTCCCACTTCAAATTCCTTGGGGTCATCTTGGACTCAAACCTGACCTTTAAGAAACACATAAAGAAAGTGAGGAACACCATCAACTTCAACATTTCCAACTTCAAACAAATACGGCCCTCCCTAACACTTGAAGCCGCAAAGACATACCTACACTGTATGGTCTTCTCTCACATTGAATATTGCCTTCTAAACTGGTCATTTACTGGGGCCACAGCCATGAAACCCATAGAACAACTCTACAACAGAGCATTGAAGGTATATGACAGGAAACAGTACTCATACCACCACTGTAAAATCCTGGATAAGCATCAAATTTTAAATTTTGAAAACCTCAGACGTTATAAAAGTTCCTGCTTTGTATATAAATGCCTGCACAGATTAGCCCCTCCCCCTCTCAAGGAGTTTATCCACGAGAAAAGGAACACTGGATTAGCCACTAGATCAAACACCAGAGGGGATTGTGAGGTCCATTTTAGAAAGACCGCCTTCAGCAAAAATTGTCTATCGATAAAGGAAAGTGGAACATGGAACAGCCTTCCGGTCCCCTTAAGGGAATGTCCCACCCTGTCCACCTTTAAGGGCCAACTCAGGAAATGGCTGTTAGAGCCAAATATGCACTCATTAGGGATGTTAGTGATGTTGTACTGACTGAATGTCATGTTAGTGTGGTCATGTCAGTGATGTCAGTTTTTATGAATGAACGTTGTATGGTCCGTTTTGTGTTTGTTTTATGTTAGGACTACGGGTGGAAATTAGCCCTGTGCTATTCCCGGCATATTTACGTCCTTATCATGCTGTGATGTTATGCATACACATGTAAATGATGTTCATTAATTTGCATTGTCCTTAATAAACAAATCTTAATCTTACCTCTCCTCTCCTCTCCTCTCCCCTCTCTCCTCTCTCCTCTCTCCTCTCTCCTCTCCCCTCTCCCCTCTCTCCTCTCCTCTTCTCTCCCCTCTCTCCTCTCCTCTCCTCTCCTCTTCTCTCCCCTCTCTCCTCTCCTCTCCTCTTCTCTCCCCTCTCTCCTCTCTCCTCTCCCCTCTCCCCTCTCTCCTCTCCTCTTCTCTCCCCTCTCTCCTCTCCTCTCCTCTTCTCTCCCCTCTCTCCTCTCTCCTCTCCCCTCTCCCCTCTCTCCTCTCCTCTTCTCTCCCCTCTCTCCTCTCCTCTCCTCTCCTCTTCTCTCCCCTCTCTCCTCTCCTCTCCTCTTCTCTCCCCTCTCTCCTCTCTCCTCTCCCCTCTCCCCTCTCTCCTCTCCTCTTCTCTCCCCTCTCTCCTCTCCTCTCCCCTCTCCCCTCTCCTCTCCTCTCCTCTCCCCTCTCCCCTCTCCTCTCCTCCCTCTCTCCCCTCTCCCCTCTCCCCTCTCCCCTCTCCCCTCTCCCCTCTCCCCTCTCCCCTCTCCTCCTCTCTTCTCTCAGGTACTGGAAAGAAGGCGAGCCTAATGACTGGCGTGATGGGGAGGACTGTGGTCAGGTAGTTGGATCAGCCGATGGCCAGTGGAACGATCGAGCCTGTGTAACTACGACGAAGTACATCTGCAAGAAACCAAACCGTAGGTCCAGTGACGCTACTGTGTTTTATCATTTTCTATTGGCTAATGTAAACATTAGTGTAACGTTAATGTAAACACGAAACACCTAACACCCAAATGAGCACGTTGCCTGCAGCACAATAAAGCATAGATTAGTCAAATAGTTGTACTGACAATCAAATACTCACCAATGAATGTGACTTACTCAAATGCTCCCCTTACACATACACATACTCACACTCACTCATACACACTCTCTCTCTCTCTCTCTCTCTCTCTCTCTCTCTCTCTCTCTCTCTCTCTCTCTCTCTCTCTCTCTCTCTCTCTTGTTCCTCTAACCTTGAGGGCCCTGGATCTTACCCCGGGATCTGACCCTGAATTTGGCCCTGGGTCTGGGTCTGGACTCAGAGGCGGTGTCATGCACTGATGAGTCCCGGCGCCATGGGCGGGAATTAGGGGGCCGGGCCCGCCCACTGAGTCAGCTGTGCCCACCCTGGTAAAAAAAAAAAAAAAAAAAAACGTTTTTTTTTTTTTTTTTTTTTTTAATCAAAGTCAACTATCCAAATCCTTAGTCGGGGACAGCCCTAGTGGGCACTGATGTCAACAACAACACTACTGAAGCTAGCACGGCACTCTGAGAATTCGTTTTCTACCCTCAAGAACGTCTTTACAGAACATCGCCTTAGTATGCTTCATCGACGCAACTAAGGCCAATTTAATTCAGTTGGCATTTGAGAAGGACTTAACAAAAAGTTCAGGAATGAGTGGAGGGGCAGTGTTTTAAGAAGATTTCACTCTGTCCCCAAACACCGCTTGCCTCTCTACTTATGATGGTGAGTAGCCTGTGGAAGAATTTTGTTTGCTTTTTTATGCACTTTATTTTTGTCAGTTCAGTTCAGTTTGTCAGTGAATTCAGAAGTGTTGAATAAATGGAGACTTTTCAAAGATATAGAATAGAATAGAATAGAAATGTATTATCCTGAGGGAAATTTGACACTGCAAATCACTCAACATTAAACATTTAGACAGAACAAGTCACGAATAAGAATAACAAAACAAATGGCCTAAGAATAGAATAAAATGAAATAGAATAAAAATAGAATAAAAGATACAGTAAATAAATACAGTAAAAATATACTGAAGTCTACAGTAGGTGTAATAATGCACAGTGCTGTTTAAAAAGTAAGAGTCCAGGAAGATGGTAACTGTCACTCTGTGCTCAGTGATGCAGTGAGGCACAGTGATGCATTGTATAGTCTGATGGCTGTCGGAATGAAGGACTTCCTGTGCCGTGTGCTGCATTTAGGTAGTGTGAGCCTATAACATGCTCCTCCTGTCAGCCAAGTCTGTGTATAGTGGGTGGGAGGGGTTTTCCCTGATGGCCTGGAGCTTAGCAAGGCTCCTCCTCTCCGCCACCCTCGCTAGAGTCCAGCTCCACCCCAACCACGCTACTGGCCTTCTTGACCATCTTATCCAGCCTGTTTGTGTCCCCTGCTCTCAGTCCGCTGCCCCAGCAGGTCTGTTATATATATCCGTTCAGTCTGTTTTTGTATAAGTGAAAGTTCTTAAGATAGAGAGAAATTAGATTTTTTAATTGCCTCTCTGCTGTTTAGTTCAGCACCGTGGGCAGCGCCAAGCAAGCCACAGCGCCGCTGTCCTAGCTGAAACGTATAAAAGGGAACCTGTGTTGAAAAACCATTGTGCCCCCCCGAGAAAATGTTATGCCCCCCCACTAATTTGTTCCTGCAGCCTGGTCACTGTGGTTGCTGCTGCAACTGCTGTTTTGGCTGCTCTGCATCTCAGTTGTTGCGCTCTCCATTTGCGCCGATTGGCTCTCCTTTCTCTGTCACTTAGTTGACTGATAGACAGCTTTTTCCCTGTCTCCTTATCCTTTCTCCATTTCACCCTCTCTTTCTCTAAATATCTTTGTCGCTTTTCGGGATCAGCATCTCTACGTTCCCTGTATAGGCGCTGTTTCTCCGCTACAGATAGTCATCCTAAGAAAATCATATAAAATACAAATACAAAAGTCACTTTAACATTGGCTGTAACCTCTTACTATTGGTAAGGGAAGTATATTTTCATGTACACACAAAAGCATATACTTTTGTCAGCCCTGTTACCATTCACTCAACCCTGTTACCCATTGAAAGGTAACATGGCTGATGGTAACAGGGCTGACGAAAAAGGCAACTAGCAGCCATTACTAGCCATATGCTAACGGTCTTGACACCACATGGTGTGCATTCATGAGAGGAAATAATGATGTTAAATATGTATATTCACAATTTCAAACAAATAACTTTTTAACATGCGCATTTATGGTAACAGTTCTGACGCAACAAGCTCGTCCCCCTCTGTTGGACATCACATAACTCGAAGAAAATGCATGAAAAGAGGAGCACACTTACTTGTCTTTTCTCCACCATCTTTAGAAAAGGAAGATGATGTCAGTTCCTGGGCTATGTGTAACTTTCGGAACAGTCCATTATCTCTGAAGGGGTGTTTTCATCAAAAGTAACAGGGTTGACATCAACATGGGGACACAACTAAAAAGTATTTTTTTTACACATTTGCAACATATTTTTTTTAAATCCATTCATGCGTAGTGAAACAACACTTGTGCCTTGATATAAGTTTAAGTTTTTATGTTCTAGTTTGGCTTTTTTGGCCTTAATAGATAGTGGAAGTAGAACAATCTTACTGAGGGACAGGTCATTTAAATTTTTTTTTGCAAGATGCTTCGCACAAAAGTGTTTAAAATTATTTTAAAAACAAAAAGCTAAATAAATTGTCTTTATGTTACATGACACATCAGGAATCTAAATTATGAAATGTTTTATTGTTCATTATTTTTGTATTCAAATTGACAGAGGAGTTTTGTTCGAGGGACACAAAATGGCAAGCTTTCGTATAATGACCCATGTGCTGCTGAGACTAAACACCTACTGTATGTGCTGCTGAGACTAAACACCTACTGTATGTCTGAAACTAAACACCTACTGTATGTGCTGCTGAGACTAAACACCTACTGTATGTGCTGCTGAAACTAAACACCTACTGTATGTGCTGCTGAGACTAAACACCTACTGTATGTGCTGCTGAGACTAAACACCTACTGTATGTGCTGCTGAGACTAAACACCTACTGTATGTGCTGCTGAGACTAAACACCTACTGTATGTGCTGCTGAGACTAAACACCTACTGTATGTGCTGCTGAGACTAAACACCTACTGTATGTGCTGCTGAGACTAAACACCTACTGTATGTGCTGCTGAAACTAAACACCTACTGTATGTGCTGCTGAAACTAAACACCTACTGTATGTGCTGCTGAAACTAAACACCTACTGTATGTGCTGCTGAAACTAAACACCTACTGTATGTGCTGCTGAAACTAAACACCTACTGTATGTGCTGCTGAGACTAAACACCTACTGTATGTGCTGCTGAGACTAAACACCTACTGTATGTGCTGCTGAGACTAAACACCTACTGTATGTGCTGCTGAGACTAAACACCTACTGTATGTGCTGCTGAGACTAAACACCTACTGTATGTGCTGCTGAAACTAAACACCTACTGTATGTGCTGCTGAGACTAAACACCTACTGTATGTGCTGCTGAGACTAAACACCTACTGTATGTGCTGCTGAGACTAAACACCTACTGTATGTGCTGCTGAGACTAAACACCTACTGTATGTGCTGCTGAAACTAAACACCTACTGTATGTGCTGCTGAAACTAAACACCTACTGTATGTGCTGCTGAAACTAAACACCTACTGTATGTGCTGCTGAAACTAAACACCTACTGTATGTGCTGCTGAGACTAAACACCTACTGTATGTGCTGCTGAGACTAAACACCTACTGTATGTGCTGCTGAGACTAAACACCTACTGTATGTGCTGCTGAGACTAAACACCTACTGTATGTCTGAAACTAAACACCTACTGTATGTGCTGCTGAGACTAAACACCTACTGTATGTGCTGCTGAGACTAAACACCTACTGTATGTCTGAAACTAAACACCTACTGTATGTGCTGCTGAGACTAAACACCTACTGTATGTGCTGCTGAGACTAAACACCTACTGTATGTCTGAAACTAAACACCTACTGTATGTGCTGCTGAGACTAAACACCTACTGTATGTGCTGCTGAGACTAAACACCTACTGTATGTGCTGCTGAGACTAAACACCTACTGTATGTGCTGCTGAGACTAAACACCTACTGTATGTGCTGCTGAGACTAAACACCTACTGTATGTGCTGCTGAAACTAAACACCTACTGTATGTGCTGCTGAAACTAAACACCTACTGTATGTGCTGCTGAGACTAAACACCTACTGTATGTCTGAAACTAAACACCTACTGTATGTGCTGCTGAGACTAAACACCTACTGTATGTGCTGCTGAGACTAAACACCTACTGTATGTGCTGCTGAGACTAAACACCTACTGTATGTGCTGCTGAGACTAAACACCTACTGTATGTGCTGCTGAAACTAAACACCTACTGTATGTGCTGCTGAGACTAAACACCTACTGTATGTGCTGCTGAGACTAAACACCTACTGTATGTCTGAAACTAAACACCTACTGTATGTGCTGCTGAGACTAAACACCTACTGTATGTGCTGCTGAGACTAAACACCTACTGTATGTGCTGCTGAGACTAAACACCTACTGTATGTGCTGCTGATACTAAACACCTACTGTATGTGCTGCTGAGACTAAACACCTACTGTATGTGCTGCTGAAACTAAACACCTACTGTATGTGCTGCTGAGACTAAACACCTACTGTATGTGCTGCTGAGACTAAACACCTACTGTATGTGCTGCTGAAACTAAACACCTACTGTATGTGCTGCTGAGACTAAACACCTACTGTATGTGCTGCTGAAACTAAACACCTACTGTATGTGCTGCTGAGACTAAACACCTACTGTATGTGCTGCTGAGACTAAACACCTACTGTATGTGCTGCTGAGACTAAACACCTACTGTATGTGCTGCTGAGACTAAACACCTACTGTATGTCTGAAACTAAACACCTACTGTATGTGCTGCTGAGACTAAACACCTACTGTATGTGCTGCTGAGACTAAACACCTACTGTATGTCTGAAACTAAACACCTACTGTATGTGCTGCTGAAACTAAACACCTACTGTATGTGCTGCTGAGACTAAACACCTACTGTATGTGCTGCTGAAACTAAACACCTACTGTATGTGCTGCTGAGACTAAACACCTACTGTATGTGCTGCTGAGACTAAACACCTACTGTATGTCTGAAACTAAACACCTACTGTATGTGCTGCTGAGACTAAACACCTACTGTATGTGCTGCTGAAACTAAACACCTACTGTATGTGCTGCTGAGACTAAACACCTACTGTATGTGCTGCTGAGACTAAACACCTACTGTATGTCTGAAACTAAACACCTACTGTATGTGCTGCTGAGACTAAACACCTACTGTATGTGCTGCTGAGACTAAACACCTACTGTATGTGCTGCTGAGACTAAACACCTACTGTATGTGCTGCTGAGACTAAACACCTACTGTATGTGCTGCTGAGACTAAACACCTACTGTATGTGCTGCTGAGACTAAACACCTACTGTATGTGCTGCTGAGACTAAACACCTACTGTATGTGCTGCTGAGACTAAACACCTACTGTATGTGCTGCTGAAACTAAACACCGACTGTATGTGCTGCTGAGACTAAACACCTACTGTATGTGCTGCTGAGACTAAACACCTACTGTATGTTCTGCTGAGACTAAACACCTACTGTATGTGCTGCTGAGACTAAACACCTACTGTATGTGCTGCTGAGACTAAACACCTACTGTATGTGCTGCTGAGACTAAACACCTACTGTATGTGCTGCTGAGACTAAACACCTACTGTATGTGCTGCTGAGACTAAACACCTACTGTATGTGCTGCTGAGACTAAACACCTACTGTATGTGCTGCTGAGACTAAACACCTACTGTATGTGCTGCTGAAACTAAACACCTACTGTATGTGCTGCTGAGACTAAACACCTACTGTATGTGCTGCTGAAACTAAACACCTACTGTATGTGCTGCTGAAACTAAACACCTACTGTATGTGCTGCTGAAACTAAACACCTACTGTATGTGCTGCTGAGACTAAACACCTACTGTATGTGCTGCTGAGACTAAACACCTACTGTATGTGCTGCTGAAACTAAACACCTACTGTATGTGCTGCTGAGACTAAACACCTACTGTATGTGCTGCTGAAACTAAACACCTACTGTATGTGCTGCTGAGACTAAACACCTACTGTATGTGCTGCTGAGACTAAACACCTACTGTATGTGCTGCTGAGACTAAACACCTACTGTATGTCTGAAACTAAACACCTACTGTATGTGCTGCTGAGACTAAACACCTACTGTATGTGCTGCTGAGACTAAACACCTACTGTATGTGCTGCTGAAACTAAACACCTACTGTATGTGCTGCTGAAACTAAACACCTACTGTATGTCTGAAACTAAACACCTACTGTATGTGGGTCATTCTACGAAAGCTTGCCATTTTCACTTTTTAATGTTTGATTTGAAAAGTATTGTTTTAAAAGTTTTGGATACTTTTTTTTTATTAAGTGGATTCTTATCTCTCAGAAAAATTTACCGTGCCATCTCAGGCTATTATATTTTTAAAAAAAATCACATTTAAACAACATGCATATTTGTTTTTCGTCAGCCCTGTTACTACATATCAATTACTGTTTGAAAAGGTTATAAATATATATTTAGAATAATTATGATATCATATGAAAGATAAAAGCCCCTTGTTACAATTCTCCACTTGCACAATCTGAAAGTAGCCACTTCCGGCTGACTTCCGGTTGCCAATGGCACTTCCTGTCCCATCCAAATACATTGGTTTTAGCTACTTTTCTCCCCTTATTTAAACAACTTTGTCGTCACAGAGAGGCAATGAAACGTTTGTATTATTATAGTATAGACTGTATTTAATAAGCAAACGTTTGTCAGCAGGGTTTTTGGGCTGTATTTCATGTAAAAAACGTTTACTGTTAGTTTCCTTGCTCAGCCAGCATTAGCTAACAGAAGCTAGTGGTTAAACAGGCCGGATTAGCTTTGAGCTAACTATCTTTCCCGACCCATGTATTCATTCCATTCTAAACATAACGTTAGTTTACAAAACATGACCTGTCTATATAACGTTGAGGAACAAATTATAAGTGTGTGGGTGTGTGTTTTGGTGAACATTGGACTGCAAACAGAAAATGCATCACAGTTACAGACAGTAGCTACTGTTAGCTGCACTCAGGCTGGCTGCACTCAGGCGGCGCGATCAGCCTGTTGGACAGGGAATGAAGATCTCCAGCGAACACTTCATTGCCTCGGATTATGTTGTTGGGGGTGGAAGGTTTGTCCAGAAGACCACTAATCAGCTGAAGCCTGATGCGGTTCCCTCGGTCTTCGACAGACAGACCGGCGCAGGCTCCCGGGAGCGATGGCTAGCTAGTTAGCACCAGCCGGGGACCGGCGTCAGCTCCCGGGAGCGATGGCTAGCTAGTTAGCACCAGCTGGGGACCTGGAGCGATGGCTAGCTAGTTAGCACCAGTCGGGGACCGGCGTTAGCTGCCGGGAGCGATGGCTAGCTAGTTAGCACCAGCCGGGGACCGGCATCAGCTCCCGGGAGCGATGGCTAGCTAGTTAGCACCAGTCGGGGACCGGCGTTAGCTGCCGGGAGCGATGGCTAGCTAGTTAGCACCAGCCGGGGACCGGCGTCAGCTCCCGGGAGCGATGGCTAGCTAGTTAGCACCAGCCGAGGACCGGCGTTAGCTCCCGGGAGCGATGGCTAGCTAGTTAGCACCAGCCGGGGACCGGCATCAGCTCCCGGGAGCGATGGCTAGCTAGTTAGCACCAGTCGGGGACCGGCGTTAGCTGCCGGGAGCGATGGCTAGCTAGTTAGCACCAGCCGGGGACCGGCGTCAGCTCCCGGGAGCGATGGCTAGCTAGTTAGCACCAGCCGAGGACCGGCGTTAGCTCCCGGGAGCGATGGCTAGCTAGTTAGCACCAGTCGGTTGGTCCCCGGCTGGTGCTAACTAGCTAGCCATCGCTCCCGGCAGCTAACGCCGGTCCCCGACTGGTGCTAACTAGCTAGCCATCGCTCCAGGTCCCCGGCTGGTGCTAACTAGCTAGCCATCGCTCCCGGCAGCTAACGCCGGTCCTCGGCTGGTGCTAACTAGCTAGCCATCGCTCCCGGGAGCTGACGCCGGTCCCCGACTGGTGCTAACTAGCTAGCCATCGCTCCCGGGAGCTGACGCCGGTCCCCGGCTGGTGCTAACTAGCTAGCCATCGCTCCCGGCAGCTAACGCCGGTCCCCGACTGGTGCTAACTAGCTAGCCATCGCTCCAGGTCCCCGTCTGGTGCTAACTAGCTAGCCATCGCTCCCGGCAGCTAACGCCGGTCCTCGGCTGGTGCTAACTAGCTAGCCATCGCTCCCGGGAGCCTGCGCCGGTCTGTCTGTCGAAGACCGAGGGAACCGCATCAGGCTTCAGCTGATTAGTGGTCTTCTGGACAAACCTTCCACCCCCAACAACATAATCCGAGGCAATGAAGTGTTCGCTGGAGATCTTCATTCCCTGTCCAACAGGCTGATCGCGCCGCCTGAGTGCAGCCAGCCTGAGTGCAGCTAACAGTAGCTACTGTCTGTAACTGTGATGCATTTTCTGTTTGCAGTCCAATGTTCACCAAAACACACACCCACACACTTATAATTTGTTCCTCAACGTTATATAGACAGGTCATGTTTTGTAAACTAACGTTATGTTTAGAATGGAATGAATACATGGGTCGGGAAAGATAGTTAGCTCAAAGCTAATCCGGCCTGTTTAACCACTAGCTTCTGTTAGCTAATGCTGGCTGAGCAAGGAAACTAACAGTAAACGTTTTTACATGAAATACAGCCCAAAAACCCTGCTGACAAACGTTTGCTTATTAAATACATTCTATACTATAATAATACAAACGTTTCATTGCCTCTCTGTGACGACAAAGTTGTTTAAATAAGGGGAGAAAAGTAGCTAAAACCAATGTATTTGGATGGGACAGGAAGTGCCATTGGCAACCGGAAGTCAGCCGGAAGTGGCTACTTTCAGATTGTGCAAGTGGAGAATAGTGTGTTTGTAGAGTTAGAATATTGACGAGTTAACCTTTTTACCATGAATAAATATGCCCATTCACAATGGACCCTTTCACAGCATCTTTGATTTAAGAAAAAGTTATGAAAACAAAATAATAATATCCCAATTTCTTTAAGGGAGCCACTGGTTTCTATTACTTAACATATAAAATGAGTTTGTTTTACATTCTTATTTTATTTTCTTAAATTACATCAGAATATTGTACAATTAACAGGGCTGACACCTCAGTAACAGGATTGACACAGTTACCGAAATGGTTATACTGCTTGTTTAAGTTACAATTGTGGGTGTAATGGAGTTATTTAAGAAGATCTTATGTAGATAGTTATGACACAGTCATAAGCCTTTAATTCAACATGACACATTAGAGTACTTTGTTGACATATATGAGGTTTTAGTGTAGAAGATGATGAAAATAATTATGATACTGCAGATGTAGTCAAATTCAATCAATTGTTTTATTCAAAAACAAAACAAAAAACAATCAGGAATAGGAGGGGGAAAAAACGCCATCTCAGGTACCCTATCAACCTCGGTTGACAGCTGAAATTCAACCTTGGCAACAAACAGCAGTGGAACAATGTTTCAAACAGCAGCATCTTTTCAAACATCTAAACCCCCCTCCCTAGAATTGCAGGACAAACAATCACCTAATGCACCATTAGTTTGCCTACCCAACAAGTTTTGACCAGATGTCTTTCCGGATCTCTACATGTTGTGCTGTCACATTGACAGGAGAAGGAATCAACCTTAAAATGTCATCAAACATGTACCAGATACGGTCCTCGCGGGATGGCCAGAAATATCTATTCTGGCCAATATGGTGCATGCACTTCACTTGGGCATATCCTTCACCTGTTGCCACAATGATTCCAGGGTACAGCTCCTGGTCATATGTAAGGACACACCATTGACCGATTATCCATCACTACTCCAATCGATCTCCTGGGGTCCTTGAAGTTCTTCAGTCAGCTGTTCTGCTGACTTTTGTGCTTGTGCTTGTGTGGTTGGCTGAGGTATGGCTGGGGTGCTTGTGGTTGGCTGAGGTATGGCTGGGGTGCGTGTGGTTGGCTGAGGTATGGCTGGGGTGCGTGTGGTTGGCTGAGGTATGGCTGGGGTGCTTGAGGCTTGGGTTGCCCTGATCATTTGGGGGCCCATTATCAGTGGAGGAAAGATGAAGTGGTTAGTGTTGAAACATGTACAGGACAGGTTCTTCAATGTGGCACACAGACAGCTGACATCCCTGGTGATCCAGTGGCCTTTCCTGTTGGTGACCACTTGGTGTATTCGCATTGTCCCTGGGACTAATGGGATATTTGCTGGCATGTTACGATAAGCATCCACAATGTTCTCAGTTTCCACATAAAAGAGCTTCACTGTCGTGCCAGTTGTAAGTAGTGCTCGGTAAAGTGTGGCGGCATCAGGAATGTCACGCCCTGTACTCACAAGTTGATCTGCCAGTCTTTTTAATACTCCCCCAACACCATTAGGCGCTCCCTTTCCATGGCTTGCTTAAAAAAAATGCCATGTGCCACTCTCAAAGCCCCTCTTACTCAATTCAGTACTGAACAGGAAGAAATTACCCTTCTGCCTGTATCGAGTACAAGGACCGTCGCTGAAGAAGTGGACCACAGACACAGGTGGATGATTGGCTTGTACGTAGTCCAGTACTGGCTCAAGGTGTTGCCAGATCGCAGGGGGACCTTTTTGCTTGCATTCTGAGATGGTGCAGAAGCAGAGAGGGCGTGCGTCTTCACCAACATACAACACACCTGTGTGCATTGATGCCTGTTGGTGCGAGGCACCGAAATGCACAGCCTGGATCTCAGCACTGTACTTACATGAGTAGTTTTCTGAGAAATCCACATGTATAATGCATTCGTGTGAGGACAGACTTCTCTTTAGCTCTCTGGAGAATGAGACCTGCTGCTTGATGTTGAACGCATGTTTCTTAAACCTGTGCAGGAGCCAAGTGAAATGCTCAATGAGCTCCTCTACAGAGCTTTCAATTTGTTTTTTAGCTGTCACTTTGAATGACAGCTAATTCAATTTTTAAATCTCCAAGCTTCGAATTAAAATCGAATCTCGGCCCCGAAGCTTTGAATTCCAAAAAAAAAATCGAAGGTCAGCCCTAGTTGTGTTGTGTTATATTGTGTCATATTGTGTTGTGTCATATAGTGTCATCAGCCTATAGCCAGTGTGATCAAGGCTGGAGACCATATGAGGACAGATGTTACTTGTTCTCAACTGACGCAAAGCCCTGGGGGGCGGCTCGTGACTCCTGTCTGGGACTGGGGGGCGACCTGCTGGGCATCCAGGAGCTTCCTGAGAGGGTGAGGCAACACTTAGCATAGCAGGGGCACACACACACACACACACACACACACACACACACACACACACACACACACACACACACACACACACACACACACACACACACACACACACACACACACACACACACACACACACACAGACAGACAGACAGACAGACAGACAGACAGACAGACAGACAGACAGACAGACAGACAGACAGACAGACAGACAGACAGACAGACAGACAGACAGACAGACAGACAGACAGACAGACAGACAGACAGACAGACAGACAGACAGACAGACAGACAGACAGACAGACAGACAGACAGACAGACAGACAGACAGACAGACAGACAGACAGACAGACAGACAGACAGACAGACAGACACACAGACAGACAGACACACAGACAGACACATGCAATTGTATCCCCTCCCCCTTGTATCTCTTCTTGTGCTCCTCTGTCCCCTGTGTGCTATACTGTACTCTGTGCTCCTCTGTCCCCTGTGTGCTATACTGTACTCTGTGTTCCTCTGTCCCCTGTGTGCTGTACTGTACTCTGTGTTCCTCTGTCCCCTGTGTGCTATACTGTACTCTGTGCTCCTCTGTCCCCTGTGTGCTATACTGTACTCTGTGCTCCTCTGTCCCCTGTGTGCTATACTGTACTCTGTGCTCCTCTGTCCCCTGTGTACTATACTGTACTCTGTGCTCCTCTGTCCCCTGTGTACTATACTGTACTCTGTGCTCCTCTGTCCCCTGTGTGCTATACTGTACTCTGTGCTCCTCTGTCCCCTGTGTGCTACTGTACTCTGTGTTCCTCTGTCCCCTGTGTGCTATACTGTACTCTGTGCTCCTCTGTCCCCTGTGTGCTATACTGTACTCTGTGCTCCTCTGTCCCCTGTGTGCTACTGTACTCTGTGCTCCTCTGTCCCCTGTGTGCTATACTGTACTCTGTGCTCCTCTGTCCCCTGTGTGCTATACTGTACTCTGTGCTCCTCTGTCCCCTGTGTACTATACTGTACTCTGTGCTCCTCTGTCCCCTGTGTGCTATACTGTACTCTGTGCTCCTCTGTCCCCTGTGTGCTATACTGTACTCTGTGCTCCTCTGTCCCCTGTGTACTATACTGTACTCTGTGCTCCTCTGTCCCCTGTGTACTATACTGTACTCTGTGCTCCTCTGTCCCCTGTGTGCTATACTGTACTCTGTGTTCCCCTATCCGTGTGTTGTCCTACTGTCCTATTCTCTGAATGTACTGTCTTGTCCTGTTGTGCCTTTTTCTATTTTTCTATTTGTGTATTTTATATTATGACATTGGTCTTATGCTTTGATTGTACAGCACTTTGGTTGGCTCTTGAGTTTTTAAACATGCTCTATAAATAAATGACTTGACTTGATTCGATCCGTACTCATCCCTGAACAAAAGGGGCTTAGGTAGCTTCGTGCCAACCTCCATCAGACTGCTGAACACCTAGGTCTGGTGGAGGCCGGGCTGCCCCCCCCCCCCCCCCCCCCCCCCCCCCAAGGACTTTGGACTACTTAAAATAGACTCCCCCTTCCACCTGATGGACACATACTATGTACCTGTACTACTATTATTATTATTTATTTATATACATACAGAACTGCTCCACATGGTTTTTAATATATCATGCTTTAAGTACTGTAGTTTTAATGTAGTTGGTGTTTTTTTATATAGTGGTCTTTTTATTGTAGTTTTAACAATTTTGTTTTTATATATAGTGGTGAGTGTCTATGTATTGTGACTGTATGTTTGTCTTTCAACCACTGAAGCACAAATGAAGTTCCGAAAGGAAAATAAAGTAATTTGAGGTTGAAGTTTCACCCTCTCATCTCCTGTGTCTGTCTCCCTCTGCCTTGTGTCCAGTCATGGCTCACCCTCTCATCTCCTGTGTCTCTACCTCCGCCTTGTGTCCAGTCATGGCTCACCCTCTCATCTCCTGTGTCTCTACCTCTGCCTTGTGTCCAGTCATGGCTCACCCTCTCATCTCCTGTGTCTCTACCTCCGCCTTGTGTCCAGTCATGGCTCACCCTCTCATCTCCTGTGTCTGTCTACCTCTGCCTTGTGTCCAGTCATGGCTCACCCTCTCATCTCCTGTGTCTGTCTACCTCTGCCTTGTGTCCAGTCATGGCTCACCCTCTCATCTCCTGTGTCTGTCTCCCTCCGCCTTGTGTCCAGTCATGGATCACGACACAGATCGGCTCAGAGAGCTTCTGGATCGGCGCGAATGATGTAGCTTCTGAGGGCGTCTGGGAGTGGACGGACGGGACAACCTTTCAGGAATCCTTATCGTATGTAAAACTGACTCCTTATCGTATGTAAAACTGACTGAAGACATTGGCAGGGCAGGGCATGGCATGGGATGTAGTGATGACTGAATGATGGGTGTCACCACAGGGGAAAGAGTGGTAACAATGTACATGCATAGTCTAAAATGTAGTTCAGCTGCATTGTAGCATTTAAAGCTCTCCTCTCTCCTCTCCTCTCTTCTCCTCTCCTCTCCTCTCTCCTCTCTTCTCCTCTCCTCTCCTCTCTCCTCTCCTCTCCTCTTCTCTCTCCTCTCCTCTCCTCTCCTCCCTCTCTCCCCTCTCTCCTCTCCTCTCTCCTCTCCCCTCTCCCCTCTTTCCTCTCCTCTTCTCTCTCCTCTCTCCCCTCTCCCCTCTCTCCTCTCCTCTTCTCTCCCCTCCTCTCCTCTCCTCTCCTCTCCTCTCCTCTCCTCTCCTCTCCTCTCCTCTCCTCTCCTCTCCTCTCCTCTCCTCTCCTCTCCTCTCCTCTCCTCTCCTCTCCTCTCCTCTCCTCTGCTCTCCTCTCCTCTCGTCACCTCTCCTCTCCTCTCCTCCCCTCTCCTCTCCCCTCTCCTCTCTCCTCTCCTCTTCTCTCCCCTCTCTCCTCTCCTCTCCTCTCCTCTCCTCTCCTCTCCCCTCTCTCCTCTCCTTTTCTCTCCCCTCTCTCCTCTCCTCTCCTCTTCTCTCCCCTCTCCCCTCTCTCCTCTCCCCTCTCCCCTCTCCCCTCTCTCCTCTCCTCTCCTCTCCTCTCCTCTCTCCTCTCCTCTCCTCTCCTCTCCTCTTCTCTCTCCTCTCTCCTCTCCTCTCCTCTCCTCTCCCCTCTCTCCTCTCCTCTTCTCTCCCCTCTCTCCTCCCTCTCTCCCCTCTCCTCTCTTCTCCTCTCCTCTCCTCTCCTCTCCTCTCCTCTCCTCTTCTCTCTCATCTCCTCTCCTCTCCTCCCTCTCTCCCCTCTCTCCTCTCGTCTCCTCTCCTCTCCTCCCCTCTCCCCTCTCCTCTCTCCTCTCCTCTCCTCTCCTCTCCTCTCCTCCCCTCTCCTCTCCTCCCTCTCTCCCCTCTCTCCTCTCCTCTCTCCTCTCCCCTCTCCCCTCTCCCCTCTCTCCTCTCCTCTTCTCTCTCCTCTCTCCCCTCTCCCCTCTCTCCTCTCCTCTTCTCTCCCCTCCTCTTCTCTCCTCTCCTCTCCTCTCCTCTTCTCTTCTCTCCTCTGCTCTCCTCTCCTCTCCTCACCTCTCCTCTCCTCTCCTCTCCTCTCCTCTCCTCTCCTCCCCTCTCCTCTCCCCTCTCCTCTCTCCTCTCCTCTCCTCTCCTCTCCGGTATATCTGACCACAATTTCATCTGTTTCACCAGGAAACTCAATAAAACTCGCTTTCTAAAAACATCCAAAAAATCTGCCACCTCATCAAACTACATCCCAAAAAACCTGCAACAGAGCTTTGAGGATGCAGTGAAAAAGCTTGACTGGCAGGAGATACTATCCTCCAATACCACAGAGAAAAACTGCACCCTCTTCACAACAAAAATCAAGGAGACGATGGCCTCCTTCTCTAGGAAGGGGAGCCAAAAAGTCAAAAAACAAACCCACCTCCCATGGCTAGATCACAGCTGCAGACAGCAATTGAAAGACAGGGACTCACTCCTCAAACAGAGCTTAAAGTCTGGACTGTCTATCGACAGACAGAGATTCACGCATGCTAGGAACAAGGTCACACAGACCCTCAGAAAGGCCAGAGCAAACTTCTTTATTAGTATAATTGAAGCAGGAAAAGGGAACGGCAAAAAAATCTGGCAAACCTTGAATAAACTCCTAGGCAAACACCAGAATCGGGAAAAAGACCCCCTAGAACTGAATGTGAATGACATACTAGTTAAAGACCCCACAGTACTGGCCTGCACCCTCAACGAACACTTCTTAAATAGTGTTCTAGACAGCACCAAACACTTTGCCCCCTCCAGTATCCTACCAAACCCAGTAACCAACACCCAGCCCCTCTTTGAACTGGAGGAGATAACAGAGCCTGAAGTGAAAAAGATCATTCTGGCTCTGAAAGGCTCCAAAGCCAAGGACGCCTACGGGCTCGACACTGATTTCCTCAAAACATACTCTGATGCACTCATTAAACCCATCACTCTACTAGTGAATCAATCAATCACCTCCAGGGAAGTTCCATCATCCTGGAAGATGGCCATGGTGACCCCTATCTTTAAATCTGGCAACAAGGCACTGGTGACCAATTATAGGCCCATCAGTATACTTCCTGTCATATCCAAAGTTGCAGAGAAGTGGGTGTCGAATCTCATGACTAAACATCTCGACTTGGGCCCCACCCCACTTAACCCAATGCAGTTTGGATTCCGTGCCCTTCACTCAACAGTGTCAGCCAACTGTCTGTTTGTTGAAAAGGTCAAGAGTGCACTAGATAGCAACAAGTATGTTGGTGCTGTCTTCTTAGACCTTAGCAAGGCTTTCGACTGTGTCAACAATAATATCCTCCTAACCAAACTAACTCACTTAAATTTCTCAGCTGCTACAATAGAATGGTTTAGATCCTACTTATCAAACCGAAAACAATGTGTCACGGTCAATGGCGCCAAGTCCCCATATCTAGACAACCCTGTAGGTGTCCCTCAGGGATCAATCCTTGGGCCCCTGCTATTCTCCCTGTATATCAATGACCTGCCAAATGTGTGTCCCGAACTCAATGTACAGATGTATGCCGATGATGCAGTCATCTACACACAGGGCAAGGACATAGAGTTGATTACATCCAGGCTCACATGCGCACTAGACAAGGTACAATGCTGGCTAAACAGCACCTGTCTCCTACTTAATGCGAAAAAGACTGTGTGCATGTTCTTTAGCAAGCGTCCAGAAATCATCAAGCGGTCCAATGTGTTCCTGAGGAAGGAGGGAAGGAAGGAAGAACTAGAACTTGTTTCCCACTTCAAATTCCTTGGGGTCATCTTGGACTCAAACCTGACCTTTAAGAAACACATAAAGAAAGTGAGGAACACCATCAACTTCAACATTTCCAACTTCAAACAAATACGGCCCTCCCTAACACTTGAAGCCGCAAAGACATACCTACACTGTATGGTCTTCTCTCACATTGAATATTGCCTTCTAAACTGGTCATTTACTGGGGCCACAGCCATGAAACCCATAGAACAACTCTACAACAGAGCATTGAAGGTATATGACAGGAAACAGTACTCATACCACCACTGTAAAATCCTGGATAAGCATCAAATTTTAAATTTTGAAAACCTCAGACGTTATAAAAGTTCCTGCTTTGTATATAAATGCCTGCACAGATTAGCCCCTCCCCCTCTCAAGGAGTTTATCCACGAGAAAAGGAACACTGGATTAGCCACTAGATCAAACACCAGAGGGGATTGTGAGGTCCATTTTAGAAAGACCGCCTTCAGCAAAAATTGTCTATCGATAAAGGAAAGTGGAACATGGAACAGCCTTCCGGTCCCTTAAGGGAATGTCCCACCCTGTCCACCTTTAAGGGCCAACTCAGGAAATGGCTGTTAGAGCCAAATATGCACTCATTAGGGATGTTAGTGATGTTGTACTGACTGAATGTCATGTTAGTGTGGTCATGTCAGTGATGTCAGTTTTTATGAATGAACGTTGTATGGTCCGTTTTGTGTTTGTTTTATGTTAGGACTACGGGTGGAAATTAGCCCTGTGCTATTCCCGGCATATTTACGTCCTTATCATGCTGTGATGTTATGCATACACATGTAAATGATGTTCATTAATTTGCATTGTCCTTAAGAACAAATCTTAATCTTACTCTTCCTCTCCTCTCCCCTCTCTCCTCTCTCCTCTCTCCTCTCTCCTCTCCCCTCTCCCCTCTCTCCTCTCCTCTTCTCTCCCTCTCTCCTCTCCTCTCCTCTCCTCTTCTCTCCCCTCTCTCCTCTCCCTCTCCCTCTTCTCTCCCCTCTCTCCTCTCTCCTCTCCCCTCTCCCCTCTCTCCTCTCCTCTCCTCCTCTCTCCTCTCCCTCTCCTCTCACTCCTCTCTCCCTCTCTCCTCTCCCTCTCCCTCTCTCCTCTCCTCTCTCTCTCCTCTCTCTCTCTCTCTTCTCTCCCCTCTCTCCTCTCCTCTCCTCTTCTCTCCCCTCTCTCCTCTCTCCTCTCCCCTCTCCCCTCTCTCCTCTCCTCTTCTCTCCCCTCTCTCCTCTCCTCTCCCCTCTCCCCTCTCCTCTCCTCTCCTCTCCCCTCTCCCCTCTCCTCTCCTCCTCTCTCCCCTCTCCCCTCTCCCCTCTCCCCTCTCCCTCTCCCCTCTCCCCTCTCCCCTCTCCTCCTCTCTTCTCTCAGGTACTGGAAAGAAGGCGAGCCTAATGACTGGCGTGATGGGGAGGACTGTGGTCAGGTAGTTGGATCAGCCGATGGCCAGTGGAACGATCGAGCCTGTGTAACTACGACGAAGTACATCTGCAAGAAACCAAACCGTAGGTCCAGTGACGCTACTGTGTTTTATCATTTTCTATTGGCTAATGTAAACATTAGTGTAACGTTAATGTAAACACGAAACACCTAACACCCAAATGAGCA
>NW_028174681.1:0-17196 GCF_963971535.1 Notolepis coatsorum
ACTGTCTCAGGTGGTAGAGGCATTGCTTCGCCTTTTTTTACGACTGAGTCAATGTGTGTTGTCCATGTCAGATCCTCTGTGATGTGGACCCCCAGGTACTTAAAGCTGCTCACCCTGTCCACGGTAGCCCCGTTAATCCTCAGTGGTGTGTGTGTCTCCTGCTGTCCTCTCCTATAATCCACGATCAGCTCCTTGGTTTTTACCAATGTTCAGGAGCAGGCTGTTGTCCTGGCACCAGCGTTCCAGTACCTCAACCTCCTCCCGGTAGGCCTTCTCGTCGTTGTCTGAGATCAGCCCCACCACCACTGTGTCGTCCGCAAACTTCACTATGGAGTTGGAGCTGAACTTGGCCTCACAGTCATGAACAACATGAGTCAATGAACAACAGTCTCACATAGCCCCCCTTCTGACGGTCCAGGTGAGAGAGGGTGCTGTGCAGTACTTGGGAGACTGCATCGTCAGTGGACCTGTTTGGCCTGTATGCAAATTGCATAGGGTCCATATCACTGGGGAGGGAGGCACAAATGTGATCCTTGACCAGCCTCTCAAAACATTTCATGGCCACAGAGGTGAGTGCCATCGGTCTGTAGTAATTGAGACCTGCTGGGGAGGGTTTCTTTGGTACCGGGATAATGGTAAACATCTTGAAGCAGGCAGGGACCACTGACTCCTTCAGGGATCGATTAAATATGGTGGTGAACACAGGGGCATCTGGTTAGCACAGGACTTAAGTATGTGTCCTGTTATTCCATCTGGGCCAGCCGCCTTTCTGGTGTTCACCTGCATAAATGCTCTTCTCACACTGTGTACCGTCAATGAGAGAGCGTCCCCGCCCCCCGCGGATGCCCCCCCCCCCCTCCACAACAGCCGGCGCGCCAGTGACGTCACTCGCCGTTGAGCTAGCAGCGCCACTGTTTGCACCAAACCGCGCATAGAAGGTCTTGAGCTGGTCCGCGAGGGAGGCATCGTCGCTCCCCATTGAGGGGGCGCTGACTTTGTAGTCAGTTATTGTCTTCAGTCCCTGCCATAAGCCTCTTGTGTCATTCTGTGCCATTTGTGCCTCCATCTTGTCAGCATACTTCCTGGATGTGTGTGCCGTGAGTGTAGATGATGGGTTGTTACATAGTGTCATTGTCATTGAGCATCCTGATGGCCTGGGGATAGAAGCTCCTTCTGAGTCTATCTGTACTGGCCTCTGGCCTCTAATGGGACTTTGGTAGCGATTGCCTGACCGCAGCAGTTCAAAGAGGCAGTTGTTTAGGTGACTAGAGTCTTTGGTTATTCTCTTAGCCTTGGGTACTATGTAGCCTTTCCTTTTGGTACTCTGGTTTCCTCTAGTTGCCTATGGGTACTCTGGTTCCCTCTAGTTTCCTCAGGGTACTCTGGTTCCTCTAGTTTCCTCAGGGTACTCTGGTTCCTCTAGTTTCCTCAGGGTACTCTGGTTCCTCTGGTTTCCTCTGGGTACTCTGGTTCCTCTGGTTTCCTCAGGGTACTCTGGTTCTCTCTAGTTTCCTCAGGGTACTCTGGTTCTCTCTAGTTTCCTCTGGGTAATCTGGTTCCTATAGTTTCCTCTGGGTACTCTGGTTCCTCTAGTTTCCTCAGGGTACTCTGGTTCCCTCTAGTTTCCTCTGGGTACTCTGGTTCTCTCTAGTTTCCTCTGGGTACTCTGGTTCCTCTAGTTTCCTCTGGGTACTCTGGTTCCTCTAGTTTCCTCTGGGTACTCTGGATTCCTCTAGTTCCCTCAGGGTACTCTGGTTCCTCTAGTTCCCTCAGGGTACTCTGGTTCTCTCTAGTTTACTCTGGGTACTCTGGTTCCTCTAGTTTCCTCTGGGTACTCTGGTTCCCTCTAGTTTCCTCTGGGTACTCACTCTGGTTCCTCTAGTTTCCTCAGGGTACTCTGGTTCCCTCTAGTTTCCTCAGGGTACTCTGGTTATCTCTAGTTTCCTCTGGGTACTCTGGTTCTCTCTAGTTTCCTCAGGGTACTCTGGTTCCTCTAGTTTCCTCAGGGTACTCTGGTTCCTCTAGTTTCCTCAGGGTACTCTGGTTCCCTCTAGTTTCCTCAGGGTACTCTGGTTCTATCTAGTTTCCTCAGGGTACTCTGGTTCTCTCTAGTTTCCTCTGGGTATTCTGGTTCCTCTAGTTTCCTCAGGGTACTCTGGTTCTCTCTAGTTTCCTCAGGGTACTCTGGTTTCCTCCTCCCAATAAAGACATTTTGCTAGGTAGGGGCTACGGATGAAAATTAGCTCATTAGCTGTGCATTGATGTGGCAACTGAACATGTTGATTAATGTGCATTGTCCCTGGGTCTTTTTATTATTATTAATTAATTAAAACTTAAAAACGAAGAGACACTACATGGAAGAAGGGTACTTGACGGTTAACTGTTAAATGACAGCTGTTAGGGCATAAAACCAATGATCATAAAACCAAATCAAGACTCTAACAATCCATAGACTAGAAAATCAAATCGAATTGTCACCTTAGTAAAAATATATATATATATACAGGGTGTATCTCTTCTCTCCTTTAAGGACTTTGAGAGGGTTATGCATGCCTTTGTGACAACACGGCTGGATTACTGTAACGTGCTCTATGTTGGCGTTGGCCAGGCCTCGCTGTCGCATCTTCAGCTGGTCCAAAAGGCTGCTGCTCGGCTGTTGACAGGGACACGCAAACGGGAGCACATCACTCCTTTTTTATTTTTTTTTTATTATCTTCTTTTTCCGTTTTTCTCCCATCCCAATGTTAGTCGTTATGCCAATTCCCAATCCCCTTCCTGGTCGTTGCGCACTGTGGGATATTCGTGGATATCCCGAAGAAGAATGTTCACAGTCAACCGAGGTTTGGATAATAACAAGGTTTATTAACCAAACAGTATAGTACAGAAGAGAGAATGGCTGAGGGCTTTCCCCAGGTGATCAGCTGAAATGACCCAGGTAAAAGACCTGAATTTATCTCGGGAGGAGACTTATATAGTTAATAAGGGGGGGATGTGGTCCCATTTGATAGGTCAAATGGAGAGGGGCACAGGATTGGGGAAAAAGGGGGGGGGGGGCATACAGGTTTGGGGAGAGGGGCACAGGATTGGGGAGAAAGGGGGGGGGGGCACAGGATTGGGGAGAAAGGGGAGGGGAATGTCTTATTCCACAGAGAGGGGGGGGGGGGGGGGCACAGGTAAGGGGACACAGGGGAGGGAAATATCTTTACATGAGAACATTATATTATACCACAATACTCACTTTTCTCTCTTATAATGTGGGTGAGATTAATGTATAATATACCAGGATTGTTTGGAACAGGTAAAAGTGAATAGGTATGGTAAAAGAATGGGACCGATGTAATCCATCGGTTATCAGATAATGAAAAAATAGAAAACAATTAAACTAAATGAAAATTTTGGCCAATGTGATCTGTTGGTTGGCATAACAGTTTAAAATAGAATTATTTACATACATGATTCATGACATGATCGACTGGACTGCGGTCTGTGTTATTTTGATATCAGAGATGTGGGAATAGATATCACCCTTTTCTTTTATTAATAATAATGGTCTGATTTAACCGCTCAAATACCTATATCGATGATTGGTCCTCAACTCTGATATCAAACAACAAATAACATAATCATTAGAGGCTATAGCTGTGCACATATCTTGGCATACCTTCAGTCGTTCATGTCGTGACTCGGGGGAGCTAATGTCATGGTTGTGCATACAGGCATAGTAATAAACCAATTAAATACATGTGAACACTGTCTCTGTGTGGTCAGAGTGCACAGGGTGAAAAAAAAAATCGTGTGCATAATTATTAGGAATAGGATTTACACATAAGCATTAACTTAGTGGCTAATGTATACAAAAACATTTAAACCCGTTAATCTAGTGGTTTGTATAAAAAACTGATATAAAAGGTGATTATGATGCTCATTATGAATTGTTCTAGTATTTTGCTGTGGTGTATACTATCAATGGTCAAAACTAACTTGGTGTCTTGGAATAAACCAACTGGTTCTGCCCTGTTTAACAATACCATTTTGCAATGTGACTCTGTGATCATTTCTCATTGCCATTATAAAATTGGTTAATGCAATCTTACTGATTGTATTTCATCATATTCCTAGTCAATAATTTTCCAGATACATATGAACTCTGTGAAACAGTTCTTGTTTGTGAATCTGACAGTTGCTGTGTTGTGTTGATCATCTGTTCTCGGTCTGTCGTGTGGCAGGGCCAAAGAGTAACACAGTAAAAATTAAATACATACATAACAATGTGGACAATGTGTGTTCAGAAGTCTCTTGGTCCACAGGTTGACGATGCAGTCGGGAACATTCACTGGTCGCCGTCCATTCCCTGTCAAGGGTCACCTGTAGCAGTACTATAGTGGCCTTGCAGACTCTTTCCCTGGAGTCTATGTTGTTCTTCACCACCATCACATGTATGCCACTGTGCTCACGCTTGACCTTTATCAGGCCTAGATACATGGCTGCAGGGTGGTCTTGAACGTGCTGTGTGGTGGTTGGTCCCCCCGTTCCTCATCATCGCGGTACTGGAGGGGCGAGGGTTTGCTGGTGTAGCGGCCAGTCAGCAGGACGCTCTCTCTCACACGGATGGCAATCTGGTCATGGAAGTCCACCTTGATGGTCGGGGCTCCATCTCCTTTCTGTATGTGATGGGTTTGGTCTGCCGTGTTCAAATGGGACCACATCCCCCCCTTATTAACTATATAAGTCTCCTCCCGAGATAAATCCAGGTCTTTTACCTGGGTCATTTCAGCTGATCACCTGGGGAAAGCCCTCAGCCATTCTCTCTTCTGTACTATACTGTTTGGTTAATAAACCTTGTTATTATCCAAACCTCGGTTGACTGAGAACATTCTTCTTCGGGATATCCACGAATATCCCACAATTGGCGTCACAAACAGGATTGGGGAGAAAGGGGGGGGGGCACAGGATTGGGGAGAAAGGGGAGGGGAATGTCTTATTCCATAGAGAGGGGGGGGGGGCACAGGTAAGGGGACACAGGGGTGGGAAATATCTTTACATGAGAACATTATATTATACCACAGCACTCTACCCCCTACCGTCGGTACGGGAGGGCGGAGACTATCACATGCTTCCTCCGACACATGTGTACCCAGCCCACCGCTTATTTTCACCTGGCAGCGCGGACTCTCACTGGGAGAGTGTAACATGTGGAAGGTCACACTACCTCTCCTAGATCCTTCCCTTGCTGTGCAGGCGCCTTGACCGAACTGTAGGAGTCACTGTTTTTACAACGACCAGGACCCACCCTCGCCGGGTTTCCCACCCGCTAACACTGCCAATTGTGTTAGTATGGACGGTCGGCCAACCCGGAAGCACCCCAGCTGGATTCGATCCCACTCTCTCTGTGGTGGTAGACAGACACTTAGTCAGCTGCACTACCCGGCCAGCATGGGAGCACATCACTCCTGTCCTCGCCTCCCTTCATTGGCTGCCTGTGCAGTTTAGGATCCATTTTAAGATCATGTTGTTTGCATATAAAGCAATAAATGGTCTGGCCCCACCCTACCTCAACGAGATCCTGCACCCCTACACCCCATTACGGTCTCTGAGGTCTGCTGACCAGTCCATCCTTGTTGTCCCCAAATCCAGGCATAGCGCCAGAACAGCCAGATGATGATAACGGTCCCACATTATAAATCCCTGCCCGTCTGCAGGTTGGGAACGGGGACTGTCAGCTAGTTTGGAACGCTGTCGCAGTGTTATCTTCCTCGGAATGTCACTCACTGTGTCCGCTGCACCGCCTGCCTGTTGCTTGCTACACACTGTGTGTGTGTGTGTGTGTGTGTGTGTGTGTGTGTGTGTGTGTGTGTGTGTGTGTGTGTGTGTGTGTGTGTGTGTGTGTGTGTGTGTGTGTGTGTGTGTGTGTGTGTGTATGTGTGTGTGTGTGTGTGTGTGTGTGTGTGTGTGTGTGTGTGTGTGTCCGTGTTTGCAGGCACACATATTTCTGGATGTTGCTGTGTGTATGTGTAATTGTGTATGTATGTGCAGGTGTATGCGTGTGTGTGCATGCAAATGGATTTGCTGGTAATGGTGGTGCTGCTGTTGTGTGTGCGTACGTCCGTGTTTGCATCAGGGGCGTTTTTAGGGTTAGAAAACATTGGGGGCTTCAGCCCGGGGTTATTTTTGAGTAATTAGAGATGAATACTGAAGAACTAGAATCATTAGAGGTTCTCAAAGTGAGGTCCATGTCCATGAGAGGGATCTGGGCAGTCCCCATAGAAAATTCAAAGTTAACAGGACCAAATCATCAGTTTCTTATTTATTTATTTAACCTTTATTTAGCCAGATACAACATTGATCTGGTCCAAGAGGCCCCAACAGGAGTACAAATATACATATATACATATACTGTACATACATACACACATATACACCAATAACAAAATAAAAACAGTTAAAAATCATACACATAAGCAAATAAACAAACAAACAAACATATGCACAGCCTATGTACAAAATAAATAAACAGTTCATCTCTAGTCTTTACAGTTTTCTTCAATTGCATAAACACTCAAATCAAAAGTATTACACAATTATCAAAACCTTACATTCAAGGAGCAAAACATAGGCCCATATTTGCACACCTACAAGCACAATGTCAGCCTCACACTTTTTGCAAAACAATACACACAGAGCAAAAAATTATCTTGCCAGATCCAGCTAGGCAAAGAGATGATGTCTAGTATTTTCTGTACTCTATTTCCTTTTTTTTCAAAATTGTTTTTGTTTTACTGTAATTTTAACCTGTACTGGATACAGTATTTTATGTGTCTGATATTTGCTGACCTTACAGTGTTATGCACATAGTAGCATGAAAACTGGGACATGTTTTGTTGTGATTCTCCATGTTGAAATGTTGACTGATTTGGTTATATGGAGAGAAAATTTATATTTTCATCAGTCTGCATCATTGATTTGGGTATATGGAGAGAAAATGTTATTTTTTTTCAGCAGTCTGCATCATTGATTTGGGTATATGTAGATAAATAAATTATATTTTCATCAGTCTACATCATTGGTCTTGTGTAGTGTTTGGTGAATTTATTGTATATTTGCACATTCTCTGCGTACTTCACTTACAGTACTCTAATCACTGAGAAGTAGAATTGCTAAATGTGTTTTAGGTTAAGCACAGCAGTGTGTGTAACTGGTTCAAACAGAATTAAGTCATATGAAACGTGTGTTTCATATGGTAACAAAATGTAGTTTTTATAAATTAGTGTATGGTTTTGACAAGTGTTTAATTTAGCAAAGGATCATTCTGAGGTGTTCTGATAATTGTGTGTGTGGTTGTGCTAATTGTGTGTTTTGAAACACCGGGCCCCGTTTTCAAAATCATGCTTAAGCAATCGAAAAAAAACGGTATGTTTCATTATATACATATGTTTCAGACTTTTCATAATAAAAATATTAGATTTTTGGGTATTTTCCTGCCTTTGGTCCGCTTTGCATCTCATCTCAAATGCAGGGTTCACTTGCAAGAGTGAATGAGCTTTCACACCACCCCAAACCAACCGGACTATCCGAGGAAATGAACCAGGGTTAGATTAAAGCTTATTATAGTTTATCACAGTGTCATGAGCATGTCTTTGTCAGTGGACACTGGACATGGGTATGGATGGCTCCAGGTGCTGCTGCGTTAAAGTGCACATCTTCAATACCTATCTGTACTATTTAAAAGCACAGTGCAGGACACACTCAAAGGTTATCGCACCTCAGAGATGGCAGTGGACATATATGACAGGATAAAGGCCATATGTAATGGCATCTTGTGGCACAAGCTCAGACCTCAGCTCAGGAGATCAGCTGAGACAGAGACTGTTCTATCCAGTCATCGACAGAATGCTGCAAGAGCTTGAGAGCAGGTTCTCATGAGTTGGATAACAACTTATGAGAGGCATACAGGCATGTTATCCAGCCTCAGACCAGTTTCTCTCAGTGGAATTGCTGCAACCCCTCGCCACACATTAAAATATCCAACTATTGCCGAAGGAGATCACAGTTGCAAAGTGTTTCCTGGTCAGGACAGGCAGAGATGCAGTCCCTACTATCCAAAGTGTCTTTTCCCTCCTGGATGATAATAATAATAATAATAATAATAATAATAATAATAATAATAATAATAATAATAATAATAATAATAATAATAATAATAATAATAATAATAATAATAATAATAATAATAATAATAATAATAATAATAATAATAATAATAATAATAATAATAATAATAATAATAATAATAATAATAATAATAATAATAATAATAATAATAATAATAATAATAATAATAATGCATTTGATTTATAAGGCGCCTTTCAGGACACTAAAAAAAAAGTCCACAAATCGGTGAATGAAAAAATTATAGGATCAAATGAAAACTACTTACTAAAAATAGATTAAAAGTACTTAAAACCAACAAAAAATACCAAACACTAACAAACATTCAGCCCAGACAATGGGGATGCTGACATCTTAAAAAAAATAAAAATAAAAATGTAATTTTTTATTTTTTTTTTAAGGTCCGGGGCTAGGAGAAAAACATCCGGGGCTAAAGCCCCGGAAGCCCAGGGCTAAAGCCCCGGAAGCCCAGGGCTAAAGACGCCACTGGTTTGCATGCACACAAATTTCTGGGTGTTGCCGTGTGTGTGTATTAGGGATGAGTTAGAATATTCGAATTTTCAAATAGTCAATGCCAGTATCCACATTCTATTTTGATGTCAGAGTAGATTTTTTTTTATATAATTAAAAAATATATTTAATTTAAAAAAATATTATTATTTTTTTATATTGAAGCAAACCATTCTTATTTAATTCCTTTTTATATTTAGAGGCAGCCAAATGTTCATAGCCTAATTGATCTAAGAGATGCACATGCTACTGTTTCTGTTTGTTTATTAAAACCGATTGATAGGCCAATGCAATGCTATTATTATAGGCTACGATGGTGAATGGTGTCATTTTGATTTATTGTCGGTCAGCTGAGCCGATTTTTATATAATTAAAAAATATATTTAATTAAAAAAAATTTTTTATTGAAGCAAACCATTCTTATTTAATTCCTTTTTATATTTAGAGGCAGCCAAATGTTCATAGCCTAATTGATCTAAGAGATGCACATGCTACTGTTTCTGTTTGTTTATTAAAACCGATTGATAGGCCAATGCAATGCTATTATTATAGGCTACGATGGTGAATGGTGTCATTTTGATTTATTGTCGGTCAGCTGAGCCGATCAACGTTCTGAAGGGTTATCTGAACTTCAATTTCTGAAGTGCCTATTTATGTGCAATACCCTTTGATTTTAATGATCTATTCTATTCAAAAGAATAACTGAATTGAACTGAAACTGAACATTTTAACTGAATTTAAACTGAAACAGAAAATAACAATATATTTGTAATATAATTTAAAAAAAAGATTGTGTGTATGTGTAATTGTGTATGTATGTGCATGCGTGTGTGTGCATGCAAATGGGTTTGCCGGTAGTGGTGGTGCTGCTGGTGTGTGTGTGTGTGTCTTGCGTGCCATTTATGTCTGCGACCATAAACATCCATCAGGAGGACGTGGGTGGCAGTGAGAGGCTCAGGACTGCCTCACTCCAGAGGTTAAGATTTCCGACTCCCATTGCCTTTGAAGCCAAAGTCATCTCTGGAATACTTTATTCATAGGATCTAGGGAAGGTCTTCAATGAGGCGGAAATAACCGAGAGCGGAAGAGCTAGCGTCCCCCCCCCCCCCCTCGTCAACCATCGGATCACATCCCAGGTTGGCATCCATAATACAACAAAGAGCGGTCCCGCCGAAATCCAAATCAATTGATCAGATATGCAGCTGTGCGTAGAAGGTGTGCGATGAAAGGGAGACGCACCCCCATCGAGCGAGGGAAGCGGCTCCTTTTGTTCTCCCCTCGACTGATGAAGTGAACGGGATCAATGGAGAGCGGCGAGGTGACACTCCCATCTCCTTTCACGTTCAATCTAACAGATATGATGACAGAGATCCGCTCTTGTGTTCCACTGAATACCTTCAGCGGGGTGGGAAGAAAAGGGGGTTTACCTTAACAAGGTTCCTATAATTACAGAGACACCGTCGCCACGGAGATAAAAATGCCTTTAAATAAATAAATAAATAAAAAGGTTTTTAAAGTCACGACCTATGGCTGATAAAACACCGCTTCTCTCGGTCGGGCGGGGGAGGGGGAGGGGGAAGACAAAGCTGTAATTTGTTTTTATCTGCACAGCAGGTGGAAAGTGGAACAGATAAGGGAGACTATTGTTCCTCAATCTAAACGTGCCGCGCGTGACACACGCAGGAACACACAGGAAGGAGAAAAAAGGTCCCTTTTGAGCTTTTATTTCCCGGCGAGTCTTATCACCTTGAGTGCAGCTAACCTTTAAAGACGCTACTGTATGCCATCCTTTTCTTTCTCTTCTCCGAGCGTGGGAGGGGGCGAAAATAATCCTTCAGACGAGACTACACATGACATTTAACATCGGTAGATATGTTCTTTTTTTGGAGGTGCTTAGTGGTTATAATCAGGGTGTGTGACTAATGTACTTATGTATAACATTTGGGAATACCATTGAGCAGCGTTGAATTGATTAATTACAGTCTGTTTTTTTGGTGATAAGATAAAACAGGTATGGAATAGTGAGTCATTTAGGTGGCCTACATTTCAGCGACTTCGGGTTCCTGAGAAGCGCTTTACAAATTCAATGAATTATTATTATTTTATTATTATGATGTATGATAAATGATAATATGACAACTGTTTCTGGGTTTTGTTTCCTCACCGTTGTTAACTACATCAACCCTCAGGAACAGTGATGCCAGTAACTAGTTACTCCTGATTAGTTTTTTCAGTAACTAGTAATCTAACTTGTTACTTTTTGCAAGCCAGTAATCTGATTACAGTTACTTTTCCAAGTGGCTGTGCGTTACTATTTAGTTACTATCTCATAATGCTGATGATAAGAGAGCCAGGGGTGCAGTCAGCTAGACTGGAGATGGGACGTGCGCTTGCGCACGCACGCACACAGCCACACACACATGTTTACGTTTATAGCTGATTGATTTGATTTATTATGCACTTTCAATAAAGCATTATTTAAAAAGAAAACGTATGTTGTGGCAGCAGCAGGGACGACGACTTCGTAACCTAGTTACTTTCAAAGTAATATAAACAAGTAATCAGTAAAGTAACTATAGATTACTTTTTAAATGAGTAATCAGTAATCAGTAATCAGATTATTTTTACAAGTAATCTGTGGCATCACTGCTCAGGAATGCACGCACACACACACCAAACAACAACTTAATGTATCCGGTAAAGATAGACTGAGCAACACAGTCAGGCTCTCTCTCACACTCACCCAGTTAGGCTATGTGTCCACTAATAGCCTTTTTTTCGAGGTGGACCGCTTTGAAAAAAGAAGAAAAAAAAGTTCCAAGCGGTTTTCTGGGTCTCCACAGAGCTTGCGCCAGCCGCGGCTACGCCCCTTCCTCGATGAGTTACATTGATGAGCGCGCTCCTTTCCAAAAAAGTTGAACTACTTTCAACTTTATGAGCTGGGAGCGCTCCGCCAAAAACGCTGCCGTCGAGAGCTCATAAAACGCGAGGCGCGGCTCTGGGAAGAGGAGCGCGCCTGTCACGCCTGTAGCATAGAAATGAAAGACAGAAAGGAGCTGACAAAAAACGTCCCCTATGGACACAAGCCCTTACACAGGTTCATTCTAAATCTGGTTAATTTTATGGACTCGGGTTAGTTTGAGTCACTCACTAAAGTGATCCGGTTCACTTGAGTCACTTGAGTCACTGAGTCTCTCCAGTGAGTCTGGTAACCTGAGTAATTGAACAAATCATCTGATTCCGCTGTGTTTCCAGTGAGTCCGCCGTCTTTCTGCGAGTCCACGCAGACGCTAACTCGACTTGTGTACTTAGCAGGCTTTGGGGAACGGGGACTCATGATTCCTGATTCAGTACAACGATTCAGATCTTTAACCCGGATGACTCAGGAACCGCCCAGCTCTAGTTCATTCACGCCTGGGAGCAACTAGGTATAACTAGGGAGGTGAAACGATCTGTCGTAATGTTCTCACAATGGGTGTGATGAGATAGGGCGGGGGAAAACACAAGAATAAAATAAATACAAATAAAAGCTATAGAAAACACAAAACACCAGGATAAAATAAATGGGTGGGTGGGGGGGGGGGGGGGGGGATATACTGTAATAACAACCACTGCATAGCAGTTGAAAAGAAACAAGACACCAAAATCACTACAGACAGAGAAAAACATGAGCTTGAGACACTCCTCTACTACTGAGGGCAAACATAAAATGAACAAGCATCTGAACACAGGAAACCAAGCCTAGTATACTTAAAGGCACTGCACACCTGACACCAAACAGGTGGCAATCAAGCCCACACAGCTGCCATGCCGCATGGCAAATAACTGGTGTCTGGTGATTGACAGCTCACTAGAGAAAACCTAAAATACATCCAAAGCGTGAAGGAATAATCGAAAAACCAAATCCACATAGGCCGTGATCCACATAGGCTCCGAAACCATCAGCCACTGTCCTCACAAAGAGCCAAAGTTCCAAACGATACTTTCAACTGGTAGAACAAATGACCACTCAGCTTGTCGTGGATGATTGGTTTGGAGAAAATACCCAGTCAAAATGGTGTCTGCTTGTTTCATTCAAACGGCTACTCCCCTTAAATAGGAGCCAACAACAATGTTTTTGCATCCAAATGTTGCCCCAAGTCTCTTATTATTCTTTCCATTTGGGACTTTTGAGTTTTTAACCAAAAGGCGATGGGTGCGCCGTCAAGTATTTGGACTTCAATGTGGCCAAAGCGTCCGAGTCGAGGCACAAAATCGTTTTTGCAAGCCTCTCGGAGCGCCATTTCCATGTATGAACATTCAAAAAAAATATTATATGTTGTGGACCCTCTCACAGAGGTGGAATATGCCATTTAAATAAATATTGGCTTACATTTTTATTATTTTTCTAAAACATTAGACCTCAGTGTCCTACAGCGGGTTGGGGTTTAGTGCCTTGCTCACCTGCACAATGGTTGTTGGGGGGGGGGGGGGGTGACAGCGACATTCATTAACTTCCAGATTTGTATAGCCAGTCCAGGGGATTCAAACTGGCAACCCTGTGGTTACAATCCAAGTATCTTGGCAGCCACTGTTGTGCGACAGCTGCACACGTACCCACTCAAGTGACACCCAACCTCTGTACTTACAAGCGGTTAGAGGCAGATGAGGCGATTAAATCTTCCTTTAGCAAATTGGTGCCGTTTTCATTATTCTGAGGAATGATTTTCCTTTTTCATCTGTTGTCTCTTTGCGTGCTGTTATTTAAACGTATTATTATTTCCTTTATTTATGTGTTGTACAGCTTGACAGATGGGAGAGAGAGAGGGGGAGGAACAGCTGCTATTTGAAAAATAATCTCAGTGGTGGAGAACCTAAGTATTAATAAGTAAACAGAGCAAACAGCAAATGATATTCCCTGTGGAAAACATGAGAAAATAACAAACAACAAACACCTTCATAGGTTGCTCTCCAACATCCATTAAACACTTCAATTGGTTGAACCCTAAACACAAAACCTAAACCACAAGTATAAAACTTGTAGCATTCCGAATATATGAGGGTTGGGTACCGTTCACATTTGAACCAATACCAGTACCAGTACCAGTTCCTGGAATTTGGTATCGGTACCCAATGGTATATTTTTTTGGTACTTAACTCTCTCTGTAATAACAGAAAAATTATTTCAGTTGTAAAAATGTTGTCCAACCTTCTCAATTTTAACATTTAGTACATTGTGTTATTTATTGTCATAACACACGACACAAAATAAATTGCATGATCATGTATTATATTTTGTAATGTTTAAATATCAACATTATCTGGCCATCCTCAGTGAATAAGTAAACACCTCTAACCTCGTCTGATCATTCCAAAGACCCAAGATACGGGACAGTAATAATATATATTTGTCTATATCTTGTCTAGTATATTACAGTATTATACTAAGGAACAAAAATATGGTACCGAATTGATCTAGCATGAATTGGTACTTGGTAGTAATTCAATCAGTACCCTAAAAAATACCTAGTTCGGTACCCAACCCTAGTGCGCAGGTGTGTATGCAAACTGTAGGTCTAGAGCAGGGGTGGCCAACCAGTCAGAGACTAAGAGCCACAAAAATTACTGTGGTACCACAAAGAGCCACACCATATACCAGCGTTTCTCAACCTTTTTTATAGGGCTGTCAGGTGGCGTAGCGGAGATTGCGCTCGTCACCAACCCAGGAGATGCTGGGTTCGAGCCCAGCTCTTGGCGTTGCTACCAGCTTGGCTGGTCGTTCATACTAATACAATTGGCAGTATTAGGGGGTGGGAAGCTGGTGGGTGGGAATCTGGCTTTGTGGACAGCGACGCCTACAGGTCAGGTCTCGGCGCTTGCTCAGCGGGGGCAGGACTTGGTGGATATAGCGTGCCCTCCCACGCGTTACACTTCACCAATGAGAGTCCTCGCTGCCAAGTGAAAAGACGTCACTGGCAGTCGCCACACATATCGGAGGAAGCGCGCGGTCGGCTTCAGGACGCCCTTGTACCGACTCGTAGGAGAACATGCATACAGCAGCCAGGTAGGGGAGTGGGGGAATTGGCACGGCGACTAAATTGGGACGGGGAGAAAAACAGAAAATTGGAGAAAGAGAAATAAAAAAATTGGAATTTAAAAAAAGAATGTTTATTTAAAAAATGTTAAGCACATGTAGGCCTATAGTCAATTGGTCCTGTTGTTCAGCCTCACAATGCTATTTGATAGTAAATGTGTTTATATGACCCACCCTCTGGCCTCTGAAGTTGCTAATGTCTTTTTAATTTGGGCCTCACAGGGTTAACCTCTTAAGCCCGAGATACACAGTAAAAGTGTATATTTTCAGCATTACGTTTGTTTACCAATTATTTTAACTGTTATTAGTGAAATATAAGATTATAGAAATCTCAGGGCATTGAGTCGGAAACCGGCGCATATTGACAGGAGGAAGTGGCACAGCCAAAAGTGAGTGTAGTCTTTTGAAGGAAGATACTCAGGGCCTTTCGAATTTCGAAAAACTACCCTACCCAGCTCACACCAGCCTGACTTCTGGATTTACTTTTTTATTTCTCTTATTTTTTGGGATTATCTCCCACAAACCTGAACGTTATTGCCATAAAACAGAACGCAGTTAGTTTCTCTACCTTTCTGTGAACATCTTGCAAAAAATGGTGTTGCAATATGATGAAAAATGGTGGAGAAATTTACATTATAAAAAAGATGGCAGAATTCAGTAATGTATCTACAAAACCTTCTGTTTAATAATCTTCCCTTTATTCATTTGCTTAGATTCTTCAGGTCTGGTCAATTTTAGCATGGTGTTATTCACAGTCAAAGATAAAAAAAAATTAAATAGAATTGATATTCTCCTTTGGTTCATTACAATTGACTCAAGCCTAGTAACAGACACACTATTTCTGACACTGATCTATTATGTCCCTAGATTCAGATCCCAAGAACATGCCAATGGACCATTTAAAAAAAAATTGTAAATGTTTATTCTATGTCCTTATGGAATGAGTGACATTAAAAAAAAGAAAAAAAAGAAAAAAAAGGTTCAAAGAGCCGCATGAGGGTCGCGAGCCGCGGGTTGGCCACCCCTGGTCTAGAGTATGTTCCCTCGCATTCTTGGGAGGACCTTCATCAGAGGACAGACGAGGCAAATGTAATCAAAGTGATATGACGTGAGCGGGCGGGTTCTGAACGGTCCATCAATATTCAGAGCTGGACTCGGAGCTCAGGCCCGGCGGAGCCGCCACGGTACCGGCCCCAGCAGCTCTCATTAAAAGGGAGATACAGGGGCTGCCGTTCGGGAGGGAGGAAATCTGTTTTGAAATTGGATGGGAGGGAGGGTGATCTTTTCCAAAAATCCAGCTGATGAATGTTTAATGCTGTACCATCGTCTTGGTTTTGATATCGAGAGTCCCCCCCACCCACCCCTACTAAATAATGCATGCATGTGTTTAAAGGCAGCGAGAAGTCGGCTTAGGCCTGGAGAATAGGAGCAACGTCATCAGAAAAAAACCCGAATATCATCAGCATAGAGTAAGCCTCTGTTTTTACATTACATACGACAATACAGAATTACCTCATCACAAAACGTAAAGCCTGAGAGGATTCCAGATCTCAAAGCGGCGCGGATAACACATCAGCCAGCAAAGAAAAAAAAATAACTACACAAAATGTACTAACAAGTTGAACGCAGCACATTCTATTCAATATCAGATGGTTATGTTTTAATAAAGCACCTCTGGCACTCGAGCCCCACCACGTGCCTTTTTGTGACATGGCTCTTTATTCATTCTCCCTAATACCTGCCTTGTTACCATGTCGGCGTTGTATGGATAAGTGGGCTTTCAACAAACTCACTCAATGTCGTAGCAGCACAGCCGAGTTTGAATGAAAGTTTAACCCGCTCGTGTCACATGACCTTCAACACATTTATATTTACATGTAGTCATTTAGCTGAAGTTTTTTTTTTATATCCAAAACGACTTACAAGACTTACAGGTCAGCAGGAAGGGTACAACTATGACAGCTGAGGAACAATGTTTATCAAACAGTGTTGAAACGTGGGTGCTACAGTGTTGAGTTGGTCAGTAGTATAAACATATTAGTATAGTAGGTCATATAGGCAAGAAAAGACTAATTAGTGGAAGAGTGCATGATAGTAGAAGAGAGTAAGAAGGTTAGTTTCTTCTTTTCAGATGTTGATTGAAGAAGTGTGTTTTTAGTCGATGGCGAGAAAGATTGGTGGGGTTCTTCCCTAGCGTCGTTATACTGACATCGCCACATCCGTGTTTACAAACACAACAGCGTATTAGAGTTCCACTTTGCCGCCACGTCATATCGGGCATATCCGATGCTCTTGTTGATGGCGGCGGACAGATGGAGCGGCATATTATTTAGGGAGCGTGGTGGTCGAGGCTGAAGCCTATATAGCTGCCGTCCCCTCCCACGCCCGCTGTGCAGACTGACGCCCGGGCAGATTGTTTATGACAGCTTTCCTGTTGCAGAACACCA
>NW_028174680.1:0-12682 GCF_963971535.1 Notolepis coatsorum
CAGCCGACATTATTCCTCCTCATCCAAACCCACTGGCTGCCTTTCAAAGCTTCTTCCCGACATCTCATTTACCTCCACTCACGAATCCCCAACTCTCCCAATAATGGTGAAGTGGATCGTGCTATAAATCCTCTAGATCAGGGGTTCTCAAACTTTTTTATACCACGACCCCATTTTATTTAGGATTTTTTTTTTTGGGCCACCCCACACTTAATGGATCGAGTCATTTCAATGTGGAATTAAGGAATATCAAAATAAAAGCACACGTTGTTGAACTTGATCATGCATATTTATTAGAAATTTAATTACAAACACAATGTTATCAATACACATTTATAAAACGATAGGCATATTTAGCCAAAATCTGTTTGCCAGAACAAAAAACAATGATAGAGATTAAATTTGTTTGGTCAATGCGCGACCCCACTGTCACCTACCCACGACCCCACTTTGGGTCGCGACCCATAGTTTGAGAACCACTGCTCTAAATCCTACTCCCACCGGACAAACCCTATAGCGTTCCATCCACGCTGTTCAGTTTCTGCTGCCAAGTCTGCATATCTAAGCGTTTCCCTTTCATACGCCTCCTCCGTTGAATCCTCCCAAAGGCACGGTCAATTCTATAAAGTAAACGAACCGCTGACTACGAGACCATAATACTAGGCCTCAAGTTAGTGCTAACTATCTCTCGTGCAACAACAAGTGTTCCTCCCAAAATCTACCTTCATCTCCCAATCAGTAGGTGGCCTGACTCATGCCTGCCTAAAACATCTCTCCCTCACTGCCTCTGCTGCCTGTCTTGGGTTCCATTCCCAATCCCCCACCCTACCTACCCCCCTCGCTAGCTGCAACTGTGGCTAGGGACCAGCCCTCCCAATCCCCTCCCTCCGACTTGCGCTGACGCTCGACCTGCGTGGCCTTGCAGAGTAGCAGCGGATATACGCATTCATCTGTCTCAAGATCTACTGTAGTCCTGCATGTTATCAACAAATGTGCATGCTGTGTGAATTTACGTGTGCCATTATTACTGTCAAATGTAATAATTGTGGAATATTCCTATAATGGGGCTGTATGTGTATGTCACCGAATTTCCCCAAGGGGATTAATAAAGTATCCTATCTATCTATCAATCTATCACATCCTCCCTCTAGTTGGATTTGTGACCAAATGACTAACTACTTTTCTCCCTGTTCTCACCTTCACACACTTAATTAATCAATACGATGAATTGAAAATGGGGGACCCTGATGTAAACAAGACGAAAGTCTTTCTCTGGTCTGCATCCCCTTAACAATTGTATGTATTGAGCTGTACTGTACTGTACCCATTCTGCAATCTGTTAATAAAGTTTTCATTCATTCATTCATTCATTCATTCATTCATTCATTCATTCATTCATTCATTCATTCATTCATTCATTCATATTCATATAATAATAATAATAATAATAATAATAATAATAATAATAATAATAATAATAATAATAATAATAATAATAATAATAATAATAATAATAATAATAATAATAATAATAATAATAATAATAATAATAATAATAATAATAATAATAATAATAATAATAATAATAATAATAATAATAATAATAATAATAATAATAATAATAATAATAATAATAATAATAATAATAATAATAATAATAATAATAAATCAAATTTGTATAGCCTTTCGGGAAACCCAAGGTTCGCTTCACCTATCCAAACTTTTCACTGGCTTGTCTCTTATAGATGGAATTTCCTCCTCATCTACGTAAAAACCTTCGTTCTACTACCTTCCCTCGGGTCAATTAAATACTTATTGATTTACTAGGCTTAATCTTCATTCTAGCCCACTTGAGATTATCATTTAATAACTTCTCTAGTAACCCTTTGACTGTCCTCGTCACTGTCCTGGTCACTAATGTCATGTCATCCATGTAATTACTTCCATTGCCATGGTGATTGCTATAGTGAGGAAATAGTACACAATCTCATAATCATAATCTCTCTGTAAAATCAGTAGTAATAAAACACATTTCAATATCTTGGAAGTATGCTTTCACTCTATCTCTCCTAACGGTGGTATATCAAGAGAAAGGCCCATTTCTCTATTCTTTCCCGTATCTGAGTAAGTATTTTTTAAATAATTTCCTCTACCTCTTGCTTTGAAGCTTTGAGTTGTCTGAACAACAAACGTATAGGATCCCTAAAGAATGCTGTCCTGACTTTCTCCTTCTTATTTCTCTTCCTCCTAAGTTGTTCTGCCCTCCTGGGTACTGCTATCCGACTTCTAGCGCTTCCTGCAAAACATTGATTCCCTATTTCTCATCTACTGATTCTCCACTGATTTCTCTATTTCTTTTTGCTGTTTGGACCAAACTGACTGCAATCTCTCCACCATCTTTCTCTCAACGATTCCAACTGTTTCAGCACCATAGTCATAAATAATGTCTCCCATCTTCTCTAGTTTATTTACCACTGTTCGTTAAGTTCACATAACCCCATTTTCAAATCCCTATTAACCGTCTCACATTATTTCCTTTAATTTGCCCTCGGCCATTTAACTCTAGCTGTTTGCCCACAGCTCTTCTCTCCAAGGCAGGCTGGCCTCAGTACCATCTACATCCTCCTACACAGCTCTTATATCTGGTCTCAGTACCATCTACATCCTCCTACAGCTCTTCTCTCTGACCTCAGTACCATCTACATCCTCCTACAGCTCTTCTCTCTGGCCTCAGTACCATCTACATCCTCCTACAGCTCTTCTCTCTGGCCTCAGTACCATCTACATCCTCCTACAGCTCTTATCTCTGGCCTCAGTACCATCTACATCCTCCTACAGCTCTTATCTCTGGTCTCAGTACCATCTACACCCTCCTACAGCTCTTCTCTCTGGCCTCAGTACCATCTACATCCTCCTACAGCTCTTCTCTCTGGCCTCAGTACCATCTACATCCTCCTACAGCCCTTCTCTCTGGCCTCAGTACCATCTACATCCTCCTACAGCTCTTCTCTCTGGCCTCAGTACCATCTACATCCTCCTACAGCTCTTCTCTCTGGTCTCAGTACCATCTACATCCTCCTACAGCTCTTCTCTCTGGCCTCAGTACCATCTACATCCTCCTACAGCTCTTCTCTCTGGCCTCAGTACCATCTACATCCTCCTACAGCTCTTATCTCCGGCCTCAGTACCATCTACATCCTCCTACAGCTCTTCTCTCTGGCCTCAGTACCATCTACATCCTCCTACAGCTCTTCTCTCTGACCTCAGTACCATCTACATCCTCCTACAGCTCTTCTCTCTGGCCTCAGTACCATCTACATCCTCTTACAGCTCTTCTCTCTGGCCTCAGTACCATCTACATCCTCCTACAGCTCTTCTCTCTGGCCTCAGTACCATCTACATCCTCCTACAGCTCTTCTCTCTGGCCTCAGTACCATCTACATCCTCCTACAGCTCTTCTCTCTGGCCTCAGTACCATCTACATCCTCCTACAGCTCTTCTCTCTGGCCTCAGTACCATCTACATCCTACAGCTCTTCTCTCTGGCCTCAGTACCATCTACATCCTCCTACAGCTCTTCTCTCTGGCCTCAGTACCATCTACAGCCTCCTACAGCTCTTCTCTCTGACCTCAGTACCATCTACATCCTCCTACAGCTCTTCTCTCTGGTCTCAGTACCATCTACATCCTCCTACAGCTCTTCTCTCTGACCTCAGTACCATCTACATCCTCCTACAGCTCTTCTCTCTGACCTCAGTACCATCTACATCCTCCTACAGCTCTTCTCTCTGGCCTCAGTACCATCTACATCCTCCTACAGCTCTTCTCTCTGGCCTCAGTACCATCTACACCCTACAGCTCTTCTCTCTGACTGACCTCAGTACCATCTACATCCTCCTACAGCTCTTCTCTCTGACCTCAGTACCATCTACATCCTCCTACAGCTCTTCTCTCTGGTCTCAGTACCATCTACATCCTCCTACAGCTCTTCTCTCTGGCCTCAGTACCATCTACATCCTCCTACAGCTCTTCTCTCTGACTGACCTCAGTACCATCTACATCCTCCTACAGCTCTTCTCTCTGGCCTCAGTACCATCTACATCCTCCTACAGCCCTTCTCTCTGGTCTCAGTACCATCTACATCCTCCTACAGCTCTTCTCTCTGGCCTCAGTACCCATCTACATCCTCCTACAGCTCTTCTCTCTGCCCTCAGTACCATCTACATCCTCCTACAGCTCTTCTCTCTGACCTCAGTACCATCTACATCCTCCTACAGCTCTTCTCTCTGGCCTCAGTACCATCTACATCCTCCTACAGCTCTTCTCTCTGCCCTCAGTACCATCTACATCCTCCTACAGCTCTTCTCTCTGGCCTCAGTACCATCTACATCCTCCTACAGCTCTTCTCTCTGGCCTCAGTACCATCTACATCCTACAGCTCTTCTCTCTGCCCTCAGTACCATCTACATCCTCCTACAGCTCTTCTCTCTGGCCTCAGTACCATCTACATCCTCCTACAGCTCTTCTCTCTGGCCTCAGTACCATCTACATCCTACAGCACTTCTCTCTGGCCTCAGTACCATCTACATCCTACAGCTCTTCTCTCTGCCCTCAGTACCATCTACATCCTCCTACAGCTCTTCTCTCTGGCCTCAGTACCATCTACATCCTACAGCTCTTCTCTCTGCCCTCAGTACCATCTACATCCTACAGCTCTTCTCTCTGGCCTCAGTACCATCTACATCCTACAGCTCTTCTCTCTGGCCTCAGTACCATCTACATCCTCCTACAGCTCTTCTCTCTGGCCTCAGTACCATCTACACCCTACAGCTCTTCTCTCTGACTGACCTCAGTACCATCTACATCCTCCTACAGCTCTTCTCTCTGACCTCAGTACCATCTACATCCTCCTACAGCTCTTCTCTCTGGTCTCAGTACCATCTACATCCTCCTACAGCTCTTCTCTCTGGCCTCAGTACCATCTACATCCTACAGCTCTTCTCTCTGGCCTCAGTACCATCTACATCCTCCTACAGCTCTTCTCTCTGGCCTCAGTACCATCTACATCCTCCTACAGCTCTTCTCTCTGACCTCAGTACCATCTACATCCTCCTACAGCTCTTCTCTCTGGTCTCAGTACCATCTACATCCTCCTACAGCTCTTCTCTCTGACCTCAGTACCATCTACATCCTCCTACAGCTCTTCTCTCTGACCTCAGTACCATCTACATCCTCCTACAGCTCTTCTCTCTGGCCTCAGTACCATCTACATCCTCCTACAGCTCTTCTCTCTGGCCTCAGTACCATCTACACCCTACAGCTCTTCTCTCTGACTGACCTCAGTACCATCTACATCCTCCTACAGCTCTTCTCTCTGACCTCAGTACCATCTACATCCTCCTACAGCTCTTCTCTCTGGTCTCAGTACCATCTACATCCTCCTACAGCTCTTCTCTCTGGCCTCAGTACCATCTACATCCTCCTACAGCCCTTCTCTCTGACTGACCTCAGTACCATCTACATCCTCCTACAGCTCTTCTCTCTGGCCTCAGTACCATCTACATCCTCCTACAGCCCTTCTCTCTGGTCTCAGTACCATCTACATCCTCCTACAGCTCTTCTCTCTGGCCTCAGTACCCATCTACATCCTCCTACAGCTCTTCTCTCTGCCCTCAGTACCATCTACATCCTCCTACAGCTCTTCTCTCTGACCTCAGTACCATCTACATCCTCCTACAGCTCTTCTCTCTGGCCTCAGTACCATCTACATCCTCCTACAGCTCTTCTCTCTGCCCTCAGTACCATCTACATCCTCCTACAGCTCTTCTCTCTGGCCTCAGTACCATCTACATCCTCCTACAGCTCTTCTCTCTGGCCTCAGTACCATCTACATCCTACAGCTCTTCTCTCTGCCCTCAGTACCATCTACATCCTCCTACAGCTCTTCTCTCTGGCCTCAGTACCATCTACATCCTCCTACAGCTCTTATCTCTGGCCTCAGTACCATCTACATCCTACAGCACTTCTCTCTGGCCTCAGTACCATCTACATCCTACAGCTCTTCTCTCTGCCCTCAGTACCATCTACATCCTCCTACAGCTCTTCTCTCTGGCCTCAGTACCATCTACATCCTACAGCTCTTCTCTCTGCCCTCAGTACCATCTACATCCTACAGCTCTTCTCTCTGGCCTCAGTACCATCTACATCCTACAGCTCTTCTCTCTGGCCTCTGTACCATCTACATCTTCCTACAGCTCTTCTCTCTGGTCTCAGTACCATCTACATCCTCCTACAGCTCTTCTCTCTGGCCTCAGTACCATCTACATCCTACAGCTCTTCTCTCTGGCCTCAGTACCATCTACATCCCTCCTACAGCTCTTCTCTCTGGCCTCAGTACCATCTACATCCTCCTACAGCTCTTCTCTCTGGCCTCAGTACCATCTACATCCTCCTACAGCCCTTCTCTCTGGCCTCAGTACCATCTACATCCTCCTACAGCTCTCCTCTCTGACCTCAGTACCATCTACATCCTCCTACAGCTCTTCTCTCTGGCCTCAGTACCATCTACATCCTCCTACAGCTCTTCTCTCTTCTTCTCTACCGATCAATGCGACTGACCCTCACGTCCTCAGCCCTGATGTATTCTGAGGCCTTTTACTGTTACTTTCTACCACAAGGACAGGGGTGTAAAGTACTCGAGTAATTGTACTTAGTTACAATACCTAAGTACTGTTTTTGGGGATTTGTACTTTACTCAAGTATTATTAGGTTTGTATACTTGTACTTTTACTCAATTACTAATACTTGTACTTTTTACTCCTTACATATAAAATGCAGACCTACAAAGTACAAAGTACAAATCTCGCAGGTCCAAACATTTGAATTAGTATATTTGTTTCTCTGGCCAAACTAACGCTAACGTTATTAATCCTGCGGCCGCGCTTTATTTAAAAACAGCCAATAAAATCCTCATCAATGGAAAATGAACCTGCCCATACCCATGCTGATTGGTCCTTCTTTTTAATCAAATTTCTTTTATCAACAACACAACATCAACAACAATAATAACAACAACAATAATAATAATGACAAGACAATAAGAAATAATACATACTTACAGATCAAAACTTTACTAATAAATACAAAATACAAAATACCAAGTAAAAATGTTTTAAATAATAAAAACATCACAAACAACACAAAAGACATTGGACATTGGCTGATTGGTCCTCATGCAAGACTAGAAAGCGGGGATCTTTGATTAAACACCTGCTATCAGAAGAATAGACAGTCAGAAAAAAAAGTTTTTACTTTTACTTTTTAGTACTTAAGTACATTTACAAGTAGAAACTTTTTTACTTTTACTCAAGTGTGCTTTTAGCCAGATACCCCTGCACAAGGACATATCTGGAGCTTCTTTCCCTCTACCGCTCCACCCCTGCCCTCCATTGATGCATTCATCTTGTTAATTATTAATAAATAATTCATCATTACTACGTCATTTTAGATTCACGGCTGAAATTTGACAAACACATTAGAAAGATGGCAACACCTCGGGCAAATCTGCACACCTTCAGACAAACAAGACATGTCCTATACTCTTCCGCACAGCACACATTTATGCTATGATCCTCTACTGTGTTGCCGGGGCGACAGTGGCTCAGGAGGTAGAGCAGGCGTCTGGTAACCCGGAGGTTCCCTGTTCGATTCCCGCTCCTCCCAGGCAGCGTGTGGAAGTGTCCTTGAGCAAGGGTTCGCTCTGCTCAGTGAGTGAGCCTCTAGCCGCGGTACCTGGTGGGTAATTGCCATGTCTACCTGTCTTAATTACACTCATTGGTACCTGGTGTGGCTCGTTAATGCCCCTTCATACTCTCCCCTGTGTCGTACAAACCCTGTCCGTCGATCACCAAACTGTCGGTGAGTAATACCTACCTGTGTAAGCCTCGCCACGGAGGATAAGCACGTTCGCTATGTGTATTAGTTGTCATGTCACTTTGATTGCCATATTAATTTGTTATTGAGAGTGTTGTTATTACTGCGTGTATATATGCAGCAGTTTACCTCTACAGTGTTAACAGTGTTTTGGAGACCTTGCTTTCTCCCCTTTATTTTGCCCGGTTTATTGTGTAGATTACTTTGTGTATTATTAGGATTAGGGATGTCCGATATTATCGGCCGACCGATATTATCGGCCGATATCGGCAGTAAAATGTGATATCGAGTTGTTTTTCTTTTTTTGTTATTGTTTGTTGTATTCATTGCATGTTCGAAATAAAGACTTAAAAAAAAAAAAAAAAAAAAAAAATATCGGAAAATATCGGTATCGAAAAAATAAAAAACAATTTTTTTTTTTTTTTTTTTTTTACATTTATTTAACCTTTATTTACCCAGGCAAGCAAGTAAGAACCAATTCTTATTTTATTTATTGTCAAAAGTATGCATGTTGGTTTAATTCAACAACAAGAGATATGTAATGTTAATTTTTACTTTTTTAATTATCATATTTTGCACAGATAATGCTTACATTTAGAAAGCCTTTTGAATGCATCCAGTGAAATTATTAATTACCTGAAATTATTCAGTTTTTTGGGGGGAAACCCTGCATATATCGGTATCGGTTGATATCGGTATCGGTATCGGTATCGAAATTAAGAGTTGGACAATATCGGAATATCGGTATCGGTAAAAAAGCCAATATCGAGCATCCCTAATTAGGATTATTTAACGTGTTTTGGGGACGGAGATTTCTCCCCCTTTTATTTACCCGTCATCTCATGCGTGTTCATTCATCTGCTCATGTGAATGTGAATGTGAGGAACATTATTGTAAAGTGCTTTGGATAAAAGCTCTATACTGTATAAATGCACCATTTACCATTTATTAACCCTCTTGGTCCCAGACATCAGCCTCTCAGCCAATAAACCTCTGGTACAGTATCTCTCTACAACCAATCCATTAATGTCCTGGACAGGAAACCTTTACAATAACCATCATTGTAATATAATATTAATGATTCCCAAGGAAACATAACCTCCTCAGCTTTGACAATTTCATTGATATCGCTTTTAACCCTTTCACTGCCACACGACAAAGGGTCAACCCTTTCACTACCACACCACAGAAGGTTAACCCTTTACTACCACACTACAGAGGGTTAATGAAAGGGTTAACCTTCTGTATTGTCGCAGTGAAAGGGTCCTTATTTTGTCTCCTCCTCTACTCTATTTTCATCTCTTCCTCTCCTCTTTCTCCTCTCTCTCTACTCCTCTCCCCTCCTCTCCTGTCATCCCCTCCCCTCTCCTCTTTCCCCTCTCCTCTCCTCTCCCATCTCTCCTCTCCTCTCCCCTCTCTCTTCTACTCCGTCCTCTCCTCCTCTCCTTTCGTCTCCTTCTCTCTCCTTTCCTCTCATCTCCTCCTATTCTCTCCTATTTTATCCTCCCCTCTTCTCCTCCCCTCTCCTCCTCCCCTCTCCTCCTCTCCCCTCTCCTCCCCTCTCCTCCTCTCCCTCTCTTCTCCTATCTTCTCTTCTCTTCTCTTCTCTTCTCTTCTCTCTCTTCTCTTCTCTTCTCTTCTCTTCTCTTCTCTTCTCTTCTCTTCTCTTCTCTTCTCTTCTCTTTCTCTTCTCTTCTCTCTCTTCTCTTCTCCTCTCCTCTCCTTTCTTCTCATCTCCTCTCTTATCAACTCCTCTCTTATCAACTCTCCTCGCCTCGCCTCTCCTCTCCTCTCCTCTCCTCTCCTCTCCTCTCCTCTCTCCTCTCTCTCCTCTCCTCCTCTCCTCTCCTCTCCTCTCCTCTCCTCTCTCTCTCCTCTCCTCTCCTCTCCTCTCCTCTCCTCTCCTCTCCCCTCCCTGTCTCTCTGTCCCCTGGGTTTGTGAGCGGTGTGGGCGGTGAGAGCACACCAGCACAACAGCAGAACAGTAGAATTTGTTTTGCTGCCTCTCATCGGATTAGTGTTATTTTTCCGCTGCCGGGCCTCAGCAGGCGGATCAGAGCCGCGTTTACACTGCAGCGCTCAGCGACCCGCGGTCTGTTACCTGCCAGTTACTAGCAAACAAAAATCGATGGCCACTGAAATGTGATTTTATGGCCCCGCCGTTATTGAGACCAATGATGATTTCCTACTTAACAGGATATGGAATGTCAGTCCCACTGGCGTGGCGGGGGGGGGGGGGGGGGGGTTTACAACCGGAGACGTCTCACGGAGAGCCTCTCTGGCAAAGGAGAGCTTGGACGTGATGAGATAACTGCACGTTAACCACAAGCCAAAGACTCCAGCGACCCAAATTACTGCCTCTTTGCACCACTGCGGTCAGGCAAGCGCTACCGGAGTCTCATGGCCGGTACAGAGAGACTCAGAAGGAGCTTCTATCCCCAGGCAAGCGCTACGGGAGTCTCATGGCCGGTACAGAGAGACTCAGAAGGAGCTTCTATCCCCAGGCAAGCGCTACCGGAGTCTCATGGCCGGCACAGAGAGACTCAGAAGGAGCTTCTATCCCCCAGGCAAGCGCTACGGGAGTCTCATGGCCGGTACAGAGAGACTCAGAAGGAGCTTCTATCCCCAGGCAAGCGCTACCGGAGTCTCATGGCCGGTACAGAGAGACTCAGAAGGAGCTTCTATCCCAGGCAAGCGCTACCGGAGTCTCATGGCCGGTACAGAGAGACTCAGAGGGAGCTCTATCCCCAGGCAAGCGCTACCGGAGTCTCATGGCCGGTACAGAGAGACTCAGAAGGAGCTTCTATCCCCAGGCAAGCGCTACCGGAGTCTCATGGCCGGCACAGAGAGACTCAGAAGGAGCTTCTATCCCCAGGCAAGCGCTACCGGAGTCTCATGGCCGGCACAGAGAGACTCAGAAGGAGCTTCTATCCCCAGCAAGCGCTACCGGAGTCTCATGGCCGGTACAGAGAGACTCAGAAGGAGCTTCTATCCCCAGGCAAGCGCTACCGGAGTCTCATGGCCGGCACAGAGAGACTCAGAAGGAGCTTCTATCCCCAGGCGAGTGCTACCGGAGTCTCATGGCCGGTACAGAGAGACTCAGAAGGAGCTTCTATCCCCAGGCGAGCGCTACCGGAGTCTCATGGCCGGCACAGAGAGACTCAAAAGGAGCTTCTATCCCCAGGCGAGCGCTACCGGAGTCTCATGGCCGGTACAGAGAGACTCAGAGGGAGCTCTATCCCCAGGCGAGCGCTACCGGAGTCTCATGGCCGGTACAGAGAGACTCAGAAGGAGCTTCTATCCCCAGGCGAGCGCTACCGGAGTCTCATGGCCGGCACAGAGAGACTCAGAAGGAGCTTCTATCCCCAGGCGAGCGCTACCGGAGTCTCATGGCCGGCACAGAGAGACTCAGAAGGAGCTTCTATCCCCAGGCAAGCGCTACCGGAGTCTCATGGCCGGTACAGAGAGACTCAGAAGGAGCTTCTATCCCCAGGCAAACGCTACCGGAGTCTCATGGCCGGCACAGAGAGACTCAGAAGGAGCTTCTATCCCCAGGCGAGTGCTACCGGAGTCTCATGGCCGGTACAGAGAGACTCAGAAGGAGCTTCTATCCCCAGGCGAGCGCTACCGGAGTCTCATGGCCGGCACAGAGAGACTCAAAAGGAGCTTCTATCCCCAGGCGAGCGCTACCGGAGTCTCATGGCGGTACAGAGAGACTCAGAGGGAGCTTCTATCCCCAGGCGAGCGCTACCGGAGTCTCATGGCCGGTACAGAGAGACTCAGAAGGAGCTTCTATCCCCAGGCGAGCGCTACCGGAGTCTCATGGCCGGCACAGAGAGACTCAGAAGGAGCTTCTATCCCCAGGGCCCAGGAGTTCAAAACTTTTAATCCCTATCTGATCAGATCAGATTTGGATTGTGGGTAGTTCAAAACCAAAAAAACAGGATCAGGATCACTTGATATCCGATCAGATCAGGAAATCAAATCCAAGCTTTAATCTGGATAAAATCTTCAAAACAGGTATTCAAACCGACAACACAGGATTTGGATCAATTTGATCCAAAAAAACTGGATTATCTTGATCCACCAGAGGGGTGGATTTCCAGTGGATTACCAGAGCAAAATGTACTATACAATTCATTAAAAAATATGTTTCAATATAAATAAGATGGCAAAGTTTGTTAACTGAAATAATACAATCTTTAGCAAATCAATTTTATTTTAAAATGTTTTGGTCACATTAATGGTGGCCTATTTTGTTTTCAACCAAATGCTGATTACATAAAATGTTTATGCTCATAAAAGTGTCACAACAAAGATTGTCAATCACCAATGTCACCAATCTATCTATCTACAAAAAAAAGTCCATCTGTCATCACTCATCACCTTTAGCAAACTGAAATCTCACTTAGAATTCAGCTCCTCAAAGCACGTCTGGATGATACAGCTGCCTTTTTTTGTTGTTACCCTAGTGGGAGTATTTTTTTTAAATTACAATTCCATTATGATTTTATGTCCTTTATGTATTTAACAATATAACTAGACATTATAGATGTCTCTGCAATGTGGTACTTGTCTTCCTTTTTTTTCATATCCACTAGATGGAGATCGGTATGATTAAAGCACTGATATTCAGGATCTAGTAATCTTGAAAAGTCTCAATCTGGATCAGGTGATCCTCCTATACTGGATTGCTTTGAAATACCGGGACAAAATCTCGCTGAGTTGTCTGATCCTGGATCACAAAAAAT
>NW_028174679.1:0-10872 GCF_963971535.1 Notolepis coatsorum
TGAGGGAGATTGCTGCAGTGGGTGGGAATGTAAAAAACACAGAATGTGGAAAAGATGAAAGAGAGAGCCAATAATAAAATGACATGAGAGACGGACGGCCCACGAAACACCACCTCGGACAGTCCTTTCTTCCTTCCTCCCCCGTCCGTCCGTCCCCTCTCTCTCTCTCTCTCTCTCTCTCTCTCTCTCTCTCTCTCTCTCTCTCTCTCTCTCTCTCTCTCTCTCTCTCTCTCTCTCTCTCAGCCCACGCACACCACTGAAAGATCACCATACAATATACGAGGATATACATATAAACGCGCTTCCGAACAAGGTGTGGGGCTTCTATTCTATTCACATATATGCTTACTACATGCTTCTATTCTATTCACATATATGCTTACTACATGCATCTATTCTATTCACATATATGCTTACTACATGTATCTATTCTATTCACATAATATGCTTACTACATGCATCTATTCTATTCACATATATGCTTACTACATGCTTCTATTCTATTCACATATATGCTTACTACATGCATCTATTCTATTCACATATATGCTTACGACATGTATCTATTCTATTCACATATATGCTTACTACATGCATCTATTCTATTCACATATATGCTTACATGTATCTATTCTATTCACATATATGCTTACTACATGTATCTATTCTATTCACATATATGCTTACTACATGCATCTATTCTATTCACATATATGCTTACTACATGCATCTATTCTATTCACATATATGCTTACTACATGTATCTATTCTATTCACATATATGCTTACTACATGCATCTATTCTATTCACATATATGCTTACTACATGTATCTATTCTATTCACATAATATATGCTTACTACATGCTTCTATTCTATTCACATATATGCTTACTACATGCATCTATTCTATTCACATATATGCTTACTACATGCATCTATTCTATTCACATATGCTTATTACATGTATCTATTCTATTCACATATATGCTTATTACATGTATCTATTCTATTCACATATATGCTTACTACATGCTTCTATTCTATTCACATTAGGGATGTCCGATATTATCGGCCTACCGATATTATCGGCCGATATCGGCATTCAAATGTGATATCGGAAAATATCGGTATCGGTTTTCAAAAACAATTTTTTTCTTTTTTTTTTTTTCTTTTTACATTTCTAGAACCTTTATTTACCCAGGCAAGCAAGTAAGAACAATTCAGATTTTATTTATTGTCAAAAGTATACATAATGTTGTGTTAATTCCACAACAAGACATATGTAATGTTAATTACCTGAAATTATAAAAAAAATTGGGGGGGGGAAACCCTGCATATCGGTATCGGTTGATATCGGTTGATATCGGTATCGGAAATTAAGAGTTGGACATCCCTAATTCACATATATGCTTACTACATGTATCTATTCTATTCCATCCTAGAGGCTAATCTCTCCTGTGACAAAATGGCATCCAATGTAATAAAAAAGTCAACCAACGATTCTTGTACCGGATCTCCTCTCTGGTAAACAAGAACACCCTGAAGACTCTGGCAGGAGCACTCATTCAGGGGTACTACGACTATGCTTGCACCTCATGGTACCAAAGCACCTCAAAGGCGCTAAAAACAAAATTACAAACATCTCAAACAAACTGGTCAGACTACTGCTTGACCTTACTCCTAGAACCCACCTCACCCCTGCCCACTTTGACAACCTAGGATGGCTTAGAGTAGACGACAGAGTACAACAACTTGCAATGGGCCTGGTCTACAAGATACACTACACGACCAAGGTACCCATGTACATGTCAAAATACTTCCCAAAGGTCAGTGAATACCACAATCACAACACCAGAGGGAGCTCCACAAATCATGTTAAACCCAGATTCGGCTCAAATAAGGGACTAAACACGTTTCGCAATTATGCCACATCAATGTGGAACGCCCTACCCAAAGCTGTAAAGGAATGTGGATCACTACCCACTTTCAAAACCTCTCTCAAGGGACACCTACGGGAGACTGCAATTCAACACTGGCCCCTGTAAATATCCTAACCCAACCCCCTCCAATGTACAGTCATTTACCTAGTATGGTTTTGTCAATAGTTCAATGTACAATTGTGTTTGTTTGTACAGTGTCTCCTCCCCCCCCCCTCAATGTACAGTGTTACTTGTTTATACAGTGTGCCCCCCGCCCCCCCCCCCCCCCCCCCCCAACCACCTCCAATGTAAATTACCCAGTATGGTTGTCAATATCCCAATGTACCCAACCCCCCCACCCAACCTCCTCCAATGTACAGTTTCTACGTCAAATGTATATACTCCTTTTCTTGACTCCTTCTGTATCACAAACATTACTGTATTTGCAAATCTGGTATGTCATAAATGTATAGATGTAGCAGTACTGACTATCTGTATGTCATGTTTGTCATATATGTCTATATGAATTGAAAATGGGGACCCTGATGGAAACAAGACAAACGTCTTTCTCAGGTCTGCATCCCCTTAACAATTGTATGTATCGAGCCGTACTGTATTGTACCCATTCTGCAATCTGTTAAATAAAGTTTTCATTCATTCATTCATTCATTCATTCACATATATGCTTACTACATGTATCTATTCTATTCACATATATGCTTACTACATGTATCTATTCTATTCACATATATGCTTACTACATGTATCTATTCTATTCACATATATGCTTACTACATGTATCTATTCTATTCATATATATGCTTACTACATGCATCTATTCTATTCACATATATGCTTACTACATGCATCTAGTGTAGAGTTATTGTAGAGTTATTTCAATGGACAATGGTTGGAATTAATTCATGCATAAATGTTTTTAATGCATAGGTAGAGCAACGACAATTGGTTCACTGTGGCATTCCCATGTTGTAAACAAGGGCCAGAGAGCTGAGTCTCTGAGAAGTGGACCTGTGTGTTCAACATCTATTTGAATGGACAATGGAAATTAATTCCGATAAAATACTTGTCGTTGACCGATTTGAAAAATATTCAGGGAGTCATGTGCACACACACACACACACACACACACACACACACACACACACACACACACACACACACACACACACACACACACACACACACACACACACACACACACACACACACACACACACACACACACACACACTCATATGCATCTGATTGCATAACTAGAAAGGTAATTGATTGGATTACTCCTTCGATTAACTTTGACTCTAAAATGTGCAGAATTGAAGGGTAAAACTGACAGTTTAGTCCAATTTACTGATTGTAATTTACATCATGGACGTTTTTCATTGTCTATGGTCATCATTGACATTATTTCAAATAGTTTGTAATTTAATAATCCAGTTACATGTAATCCGTTTCTACCCAACCCTGCTTGTACTGTGTGAGTGTTCACCACTTTACTAAATGACTGTTATTAGATTAGAGCTTTGTGTGTTGCTATTCTAAATGTCAAAGCCCTTGGTAGCCATCCACTGTTGTCATGGCTGTTTCCACAAAGGCCTCTCTTGAAGAAGATACAAGATGGCCTTCAATGAAAATAGACAAGCGATAAATGCCATGGCCTTTTCGCTGGAGTGCCGGTCCTAGCACCTCTGAGGGCCTTAGCTAATTTCTGCTTGGGGGGCCCCTATACCTGACTGGACGATTACACGTCTCATTGACTGGACCGTTAATTGTTTACATGAACTGAAAAACTAGCTATTGTCCCATTAGCTTTTAGCTAGCACATGGCAGGAGAGACAGTTGTCCAAAATTGTTTTCTGAAGTCACATTTGGGGATAAAGCTTACTGGCTAATAAGACACTGACCAGTGTTACCAGCTAGCAACTGCAAGCATAGCATTGCTCTACTATTATTTATTTGCTGACAAAGCAAAGCCTCAACCAACAACATAACCCATTTAGAGAGGAGAGAAAACTAAAATGACACTTTGACAGATGGGTATAGGTGGGGTTAGTTAGGGCCCTTGCACAGCATGTGGGGCCCTAAATGACTCGCACAGTGTGCTTATAGGGCGAACTGGCCCTGTAGATGTAGTAGGCAAACAAACTGTGTAGTGCATCATGTCTATCAAGGCTTAGTTACCACACTTTGCACTGTGGCCTAATCGTGTTGTTCCTATCCATCTTACAGTGCTGTTGTTGTTCCTATCCATCTTACAGTGATGTTGTTGTTCCTATCCATCTTAGTGATGTTGTACATATGTAACGGATGGTATCGTGAAGCGCAGTCACGAAGGGCTGGGGTGAGTAGCGGTGCTATGGGTTAAACTCACTCTCACATCCTCAAAAGACGCATAGACACGGTACAAAGAAGTGAATTCACTTCTTGGTATAACGGTCTGTGTTGTTGCCCGGGTTCGAAACTCCCTCAGGCATCGAAGTTTGAGGTGATGTTGTCACAACCGTTACACATATACACCTGGGCCCTGTTCCTCGTACCTGGCTAACTGAGTTAGCCGGATAATTTTCAGGATAACTTGACTTAAGCCAGACCTTTCCGTTCCCCGATGTGCGATTTTCTAAATCACTATGGCAACATATCAGAATGTTTGAACCTGCTCCAGCGCAGGGTTAAGTTCAGTTAGCTGGATAACCTGCATGGCCACGCCCTCGCAAAGAAATGCCAGCTCGCTTCCTGAAACCTAAAATGCTGATAATAAATCATATTCAGCCTATAGATTTACTTTGTCCTAAATAATGCACGTCATTGTTATACGGATACGGCGCTCGCGCGTCGGGATACACACTGTGGTTATTTTAATACCGGAGCATTGCGAATGTGAATCCCGCAGGGATATTTTTAATGAATGAAACCTATCGGGCGTTTGGCTCTGATTAGTTTCGTATTCTTCACTGTTGATGTATTTGACAGGGCAGCGGTGGCCTAATGGTTAGAGAAGCGGGTTTGTGACCGAAAGGTCGCCGGTTCGATGCCCGGGACCGGCAGGAAAAATCTGCCGCTGAAGTGCCCTTGAGCAAGGCACTTAACCCCCAACTGCTCCAGTGGAGTTGCCCAGTGGCCAACGGTGTCAGACTGTGGTTGTACTGGGCAGCTCCCAGGTATGAATGGAACTGTGTGAATGTGAAGCAGGGCGTAGCTGAAAAAGAGCATCTGTGCTCAGCGAACCTACCCTGGGTAAATAAAGGTTAAACAATAATAACATCTTGCTGGCATATAGTTGTGGATTGTGTATGGTTAATGGCTTCTCTGAGTTGGAATGGTTGCCTGACAGTCTTAATTGGTTTAGCCCTGGTCCCCACATGTGGTCATACTAGCAAACATTTAGCTTAGGCCTTTTGGCATTGTTTGTATGTTGTATGTAGGTATGCTGGTAAAAGCCATGCACGGAAGACAAGCACATTCTGTTAAATAATAACATGTTATTATGTTTATTTAAATAGTTATCAAATACCCTGTGCTATGTGTATTCACCACATCTATATGTATGCTTACACATGGCTATAGATTCCTTGTACTGTATGTATTTATGACAGATGTGTGTGTGTGTGTGTGTGTGTGTGTGTGTGTGTGTGTGTGTGTGTGTGTGTGTGTGTGTGTAGGTATGCTGGTAAAACCCATGCACAGAAGTGTCATGTACAAAGGTCTGAGCACACACACATGCACAGGCATGTTCATTCACGCACGTGCACTTGTACTATGGATTACTATGGATTCCTTGTACTGTATGTATTTATGCCAGATGTGTGTGTGTGTGTGTGTGTACACCTGCACGTGCACACTCATATACACGGATACAGTAGAGACACTGTAATAAATTATATATAAATAAATCACAACATTAAGTAACAGGTGACAAACTAATTGTTTGGCTCAAGTGAAACACCACAAGTAAAGTGGTAAAGGTAGAACTGATTAGTTTAACCTGTTGAGCCCTATTTTCTGAGAATTAGTTTCAAGTTCAAGTTTCTTTAATAGTTGTCATACAGAAGTACAGAATACTTTTGTACAAAATGCTTCTTACTGTTGCGCTCCAGAGACTGTGCATGACAAGATAAGTATGAAATAAAAACATAGTAAAAATTAGAAGTAAAAAAAGAGGTCACAGTGTTCAGTTTAGACATATGTACAATGTTCGTAGACGTAGTTACCATACAATATACAATACTGTGCAGTGTACTAATATACAATACTATATAGTGCAAGGCATAAATGGACGAGGTGCAGTTTAGGTACAATTCACAGTAGGTGTACGAGTTGTAGTGCAAATCCTTTATCAATAAATATAAAGTGTAAGTGTGTTTGTGTGATCTAAAGTGTGGAGAGTGGGTGCTGCAGTGTGTTGTTTGTTTGAGTGAGTGTGTGCGTGTGGGTGTGTGTGCTGTGTGCATTTGATGGTTGTTGCATAGTGATTATTGTTCGTTTAGCGATTATTGTTCGTTTAGCAGCCTGATGGCCTGGGGATAGAAGCTCCTTCTGAGTCTTTCTGTGCTCGCCATAAGACTCCGGTATCGCTTGCCTGACGGCAGCAGTTCAAAGAGGCAGTTGTTCGGGTGGCTCGAGTCCTTAATAATTCTCTTAGCCTTCCCCTTGCACCGCTTGTTTTATGGCTGCAAGTACACTAATGAGGTTCAGTCTGGCCACTTTGGGGGATCCCATCAGCAAGTCACCCTCCACACTGGTGTTCTGTACACATCCTCCTAGTCCCCTCTGAGCTTTTGTTCCATGATCTCCCCTTCTCTGAGGCACGACCCATCGGCCACCTGGGCTCACCTGTAGCCGGTGCTGGATATGGTAAAGGAGAAGTTCCCCCTAGTGCAACGGCTGCACTTCCTCAGCGACGGGCTACCTTTTAGGTAAGTATACACTTCAATCCATTTAAGGTTTTTGTTACATTAATCACTGCCACACTACATTAATTACATTAATGACATCATCTTGGACCATAAATTTGACTTTACCTGCCTTGTCGAGACTTGGCAGATACCAAATGAGTTCCTAACACTCAACCAGGCCACCCCACCAGGCTACACATACCTACAACAACCCCGTGTTGGTAAGCGGGGTGGTGGACTTGCTGTTCTCCATCGTACCTGTTTCAAGGTTAAGGCTGTCCCCACCCCTCCTGCTACATCATTTGAATGCCTTGCCTTCAAACTGCTTGGCCCCCAGCCTGTGCTTGCCAAGGGCTGCCAGTTGGAGAGGCGCTGCAGGAAAACAGGCCTCGCTGTCCATGCCCAGGCCTACTCTGACCACATCATTTCCTACAGACTCGCCCTCACCCAAACCAAGTCCTCCTTCTACTCTGATGTCATCTCCAAAGGCCAAGGGAATTCCAAAGCCCTCTTCTCCACCATCACCAAACTCCTCAAGCCCCCCGACAACCCCCTCCAGACCACCTCCTCTGATCTCTGCAACAGATTCACGGAATTCTTCCAAAACAAAATCGACGCCATCTACCAGCAGCTCCAGTCTACTCCTGTGTCCCCCACACCTCCGGTTGCTAAACATGACCCTCTGCCCCATCCCACCCACTCCTTTTCATCCTTCTCCCTGGTGGACACCGACTCCATTACGAAGCTGGTGTCGGGCTCTAAATCCTCCACCTGCTCTCTGGACCCTATGCCCACCACCCTGGTGAAGGCTGGCCTGCCCGCCCTCTGTCCTCTCATGGTAGACATCATTAACTCCTCCCTGTCCACTGGCTCCGCCCCTGCTGACCTGAAGGTGGCAGCAGTCGCCCCAATTCTAAAAAAACCCGGTCTGGACCCCGATAACCTCAACAACTTCCGCCCCATCTCAAACCTCCCCTTCCTCAGCAAGGTCCTCGAGCGCGCAGTAGCCGCCCAGCTACAGAGTCACGTGGCCCACCATGACCTGTTTGAACCACTCCAGTCTGGGTTCAGGGCTAAACACAGCACCGAGACCGCCCTGATCAAGGTGACAAATGACCTCCTCATGGCTGCTGCTGCTGGCTACATCAACATCCTCATCCTCCTGGACCTCTCAGCTGCCTTCGACACCATATCACACTCAATCCTCCTAGACCGTCTGGAAAGTGTCCTTGGCATCACTGGTACCCCCTTGTCCTGGTTCACATCCTACCTGACCACCAGGTGGCAGTATGTTTCCCTCGGGGGCTCCAGGTCAGCTCCAGCACTTGTTAAACAGGGTGTTCCCCAGGGTTCGGTGCTAGGTCCGCTCCTTTTTATGATCTACCTCCTCCCACTCTGTGATATCATAAGGAAACACGGCCTCCACTTCCACTCCTACGCAGACGACACGCAGCTTTACCTCCACACCAAACCCTCGGCTCCCCTTCCTCCCCCCTCCCTCACCGCCTGCCTCCAGGACATAAAAACATGGATGACTGACCACCAACTTCCTTCAACTCAACGGCAAGAAGACCGAATTAATAGTTGTAGCCTCCCCAGCCCTCCTCCAAAAGATCGACCACCTTGTTCTCTCCGTGGATGGCTACTCTATCTGCCCCTCCACGGAGGTAAGGAACCTGGGCGTAATACTGGACTCAACCCTCTCATTTCACCCTCACGTCAAGTCTGTCACCAGATCCGCCCTCTTCCACCTCAGAACCATTTCCCGCCTCCGCCCCTCACTCTCCGACACCTCAGCGGAAACACTCATTCACGCCTTCATCACTTCCTGCCTCGACCACTGTAACGGAATCCTTCTTGGTGCCTCCAAGAAGGTTCTGGATCGCTTACAGTACGTCCAAAACTCTGCTGCGAGGGTCCTCAGTCATGCGCACCAAACCCTGGCAGCACATCACCCCCACCCTGCAAAAACTCCACTGGCTCCCCATCAACTACCGAATCCCCTACAAGATCCTCCTCCTCACCTACAAATCCCTGCACGGGTTGGCCCCTTCCTACCTGACCGACCTACTCCACCCCTACACTCCAGCACGAGGCCTCCGCTCCTCCAACTCCGACCTCCTCACCATCCCCCGCACCAGGCGTTCCACACTGGGAGACCGAGCTTTCGCTGTAGCTGCCCCCAGACTGTGGAACTCCCTCTCCCCCCTCATCCGAGGCTCTGACACCATCAACCTCTTCAAAACCAAGCTAAAAACCCACCTGTTCACACTTGCCTTCACGTAACACAGCCCCGCTCCCAAGTAGCCCACCCCTGACTCTTTTTTTAAGCCACAGATTCCGTTGTTTTGTTTTGTTGTTGTTTGTTTTGTTTGTTAATTTCAACCACTTCATCCAATTGGACAGAACCTTGCTTCCTTTTTTATCTCTTTTATCTTATTTGTTTTTTCTTGTTGTTACTATACACAGATATTCATAATTTATTTTTTATCTTTTATGTATTTTATTATATTTTTTCAATTTTATTTATATTTTTTTTCCATCCTTTCCTTGTACAGTGTCCTTGAGTCTGAGAAAGGCGCTTCTCTCTTAAAATCCAATCTATTATTATTATTATTATTTATTATTATTATTATTATTATTATTATTATTATTATTATTATTATTATTATTATTATTATTACTACCAAATGGTTAACCCTTTCACTGCGACAATACAGAAGGTTAACCTTTTCACTGCCACACGACAGACGGTTAACCGCTTCACTACCACACTACAGACGGTTAACCCTTTCACGACCACACTACAGACGGTTAACCCTTTCACGACCACACTACAGCCGGTTAACCCTTTCACGACCACACTACAGACGGTTAACCCTTTCACAACCACACTACAGACGGTTAACCCTTTCACTACCACACTACAGACGGTTAACCCTTTCACTGCCACACTACAGGCGGTTAACCCTTTCACGACCACACTACAGACGGTTAACCCTTTCACTACCACACTGCCACACGACAGACGGTTAACCCTTTCACTGCCACACTACAGACGGTTAACCCTTTCACTACCACACTACAGACGGTTAACCCTTTCACTACCACACTACAGACGGTTAACCCTTCCACTGCCACACGACAGGCGGTTAACCCTTTCACGACCACACTACAGACGGTTAACCCTTTCACTGCCACACTACAGACGGTTAACCTTTCACTACCACACTACAGACGGTTAACCCTTTCACTACCACACTACAGACGGTTAACCCTTTCACTGCCACACGACAGACGGTTAACCCTTTCACGACCACACTACAGCCGGTTAACCCTTTCACGGCCACACTACCGACGGTTAACCTTTCTGTAGTGTGGCCGTGAAAGGTTAACATTCTGTAGTGTGGCAGTGAAAGGGTTAAGTGTGTGTGTCTCTCAACGTGGCCTAATTTCCTCGAATCCGTTGTGGAAATGAACACAACTCGGCGCGGCAGGCTGTCGCACGCCGTACAGTGGCGTCGCTGCAATGTCACCTTAGGACGAAGTGCTGCTCAGGATTTGTGTCAGCGTGCCCCCCCCCCCACCCGCCCCCACCCACCCAGGCATCTAAAGAGGCTTAGGGATTATAAGCAGGGATGTACAGAACACTGTAGGCTCATGTGACACATACACACACATTAGGGTCCATTACCGGGCCATTACCAGAAAGCCTTCACACTGAGTACAGTGTGATGACGGGGGATCAGGGGGCCAAGTGGATGAAGAGAGGGGGAGAGGGGGGGGGGGGGGGGGGGGCGTTCTGTATACAACAGATATAGTTAGGGATTATGGTGTGCCTTGTGTGTGTGTGTGTGTGGGGGGGGGGGAGACTCTGCATCCATAGTTGCCATGGTGACTGCACCGCAAATAATGTCTGTCATCCATGACGTCATCATCCTCCTCCCAGGAGCAGGGAGCTCCCTTCATGAATAAGAGACAGACCCAACGCACTTCTATCCAGAAGAACAGAAACTCTCTCTCTCTCTCTCTCTCTCTCTC
>NW_028174678.1:0-29121 GCF_963971535.1 Notolepis coatsorum
TATGGTATAGTATAGTATAATATAGTATAGTATAGTAGATAGTATAGTATAGTATAGTATAGTATATAGTATAGTATAGTATAGTATAGTATAGTATATAGTATAGTATAGTATAGTATAGTATATAGTATAGTATAGTATAGTATAGTATAGTATGGCATAGTATGGTATAGTATAGTATAGTATAGTATGGTATAGTATAGTATATAGTATAGTATAGTATAGTATATAGTATAGTATAGTATAGTATAGTATGGTATAGTATAGTATAGTATAGTATAGTATAGTATGGTATAGTATAGTATAGTATGGTATAGTATAGTATAGTATAGTATAGTATAGTATATTATAGTATAGTATAGTATAGTATAGTATGGTATAGTATAGTATAGTATGGTATAGTATGGTATAGTATAGTATAGTATAGTATGGTATAGTATAGTATAGTATATAGTATAGTATAGTATAGTATAGTATATAGTATATTATAGTATAGTATAGTATAGACAGTATAGTATAGTATAGTATAGTATGGTATAGTATAGTATAATATAGTATAGTATAGTATATAGTATAGTATAGTATATAGTATGGTATAGTATAGTATAGTATAGTATATAGTATAGTATAGTATAGTATAGTATATAGTATAGTATAGTATAGTATATAGTATAGTATAGTATAGTATAGTATAGTATGGTATAGTATGGTATAGTATAGTATGGTATGGTATAGTATAGTATAGTATAGTATATAGTATAGTATAGTATAGTATGGTATAGTATGGTATAGTATAGTATAGTATATATAGTATAGTATAGTATAGTATAGTATATAGCAGTGGCGAAGCGTACCGGAGTTAACCGGGCCTTCATAATATTATATATTATTAATATTATATTCCAAATAAAATAAGTCCCTCGATACTCCGTGCTGCTGCTGCTGACTTGAAATAAAATAGACCGTTCTGTGGGCAGTCGGCCCGACACTAAACAGCAGTCTGTTATAATCACATTTGTATGAGCTAACGAATTCCGTTATATTGGACATTTGTATTAATTATATCAAGCGAAGAATTGAGAAAGCAGAGAGAGACGGCAACATTATCGTGTGGTTCAACGTTGCGTGATCGCTGAAACCAATGCCGATCTCCGCCTCCCAGCGAGTTGTCATTATTAGACATGCATGGTTCCCAGCGAGTTGTCATTATTAGACATGCATGGTGACTCAACAACGAAACAAATGTAACTATTTTAATACAATTCAAATTGTGCTTAGAGGGAAGTTACGGTATGCAAAGAAGATCAAGTCAAGAATTACCAAATGAAACGCACAGCAGCCCAGCCAATATTTCAAGACAGACATATATTTGTGTGGAAATAAATGCGCAGCGGCAGATCAATATAATCAATAAAAAAAAATTGGTTCACTCACCATTTTGACGTGGTTCACCTGAAGACGAAATCGTTTGGGTGAACTTTTCAATGACCCGGTCATACAGCTGATCAGTCCTTTTCAGATCCAGGAGCATTTCTTTTTCAATTGACATGGAGGATAATGCAGAGAGTCGGGCTTGTCCGGTTGTATTCCTCGCATATGTTTTAATGCGCTTGAGGGCAGAAAATGTCCTTTCCACGGTTGAGGTGGTGACAGGGATAGTTACAACTAAACACATCAGTTTATATAGCTGCTTCATGCTTCATCCTTCTGGGGTTGGGCGGCCTTTTTTGACAATGTCCATCTTTCATTGAATGTTCTTCTTGAAAAGGGAACTGTTAATAAATCAGCAACAACATCGACAGTATCATTTGCTGCTGCCATGTTTCAGTTTGTCTCGTGTTGTCTTGCTTGATACTAAGGTAGTCCGCGTTTGCCGTTTTGCGCTCTGATTGGCCGACGCAGCCAGACTCTAGAATACCTTGGCATCTAAAAGACTACGCCCATTGACTACAGCTCCAAATGTGATTGGCTGATCAAACTGTCACTCCACACCTGGGCTCCTGTTAAGGTTTATTGGGCAGGTCGAGCTAGAATACCCGATGGAGGAAAGTCTGCCTAGAGACTTGTGAAAAGAAATCTCGATTGGCTGTTATTTCTCCTGTACAAAACGCTCTAATGCGCAGTGAATGGGTCGAAAACAACTATGGCGAGTGAAACTGTGCGGTTTTAACAGATTAGCGACACAAACTATTTTAATACATTTGATTAAAAAAATAAAAAAATAAAAATAAAAAAAGTAATTTTTAAAATTCATATTTTCTTTCTTCTGAGGCTCACAGGGCCTTCTCTGAATACCTTGAAGGCCTGAGAATTCGCCACTGGTATATAGTATAGTATAGTATAGTATAGTATAGTATGGTATAGTATAGTATAGTATAGTATAGACAGTATAGTATAGTATAGTATAGTATGGTATAGTATAGTATAGTATAGTATAGTATACTATAGTATAGTATAGTATAGATAGTATAGTATAGATAGTATAGTATGGTATAGTCTAGTATAGTATAATATAGTATAGTATATATAGTATAGATAGTATAGTATAGATAGTATAGTATAGTAGTATAGTATAATATAGTATAGTATAGTATAGATAGTATAGTATAATATAGTATAGTATAGTATAGATAGTATATTATAGATAGTATAGATACTATAGTATAGTATAGTATAGTATAGTATAGATAGTATAGTATAGTATAGTATAGTATAGATAGTATAGTATAGTATAGTATAGATAGTATAGTATAGTATAGTATAATATAGTATAGTATAGATATATAGTATAGATAGTATAGTATGGTATAGTATAGTATAGTATAGTATAGTATAATATAGTATAGTATAATATAGTATAGTATAGTATATATAGTATAGTATAGTATAATATAGTATAGTATAGATAGTATAGTATAGATAGTATAGTATGGTATAGTATAGTATAGTATAATATAGTATAGTATAATATAGTATAGATAGTATAGTATAGATAGTATAGTATAGTAGTATGTATAGTATAGTATAGTATAGTATAGTATAGATAGTATAGTATATATAGTATAGTATAGTATAGATAGTATAGTATAGATAGTATAGATAGTATAGTATAGTATAGTATAGATAGTATAGATATAGTATAGTATAGATAGATAGTATATTATAGATATATAGATAGTATAGTATAGTAGTATAGATAGTATATTATAGATAGTATAGATAGTAGTATAGATAGTATAGTATAGTATAGTATAGTATAGTATATATAGTATAGTATAGTATAGTATAAGATAGTATAGTATAGATAGTATAGTATAGTTATATAGTATGGTATAGTATAGTATAGTATAATTAGTATAGTATAATATAGTATAGATGTATAGTATAGATAGTATAGTATAGTAGTATAGTATAATATAGTATAGTATAGTATAGATAGTATAGTATAATATAGTATAGTATAGATAGTATATTATAGATAGTATAGATAGTATAGTATAGTATAGTATAGTATAGATAGTATAGTATAGTATAGATAGTATAGTATAGTATAGTATAGTATAGTATAGATAGTATATTATAGATAGTATAGATAGTATAGTATAGTATAGTATAGTATAGTATTATAGATAGTATTATAGATAGTATAGTATAGTATAGTATAGTATAGTATAGTATAGTATAGTATAGTATAGTATAGTATAGTATAGATAGTATTATAGATAGTATAGTAGAAGCCACAGTGTAAACACAACAGACTCACCTCAAACAAGATGCTGCTTGCGGAGTGTTGTACCGCAGTGGAGAGGTTGAGGGTGAGAAACCCTGTGTTTGATCCACACACAAAAAGGAAGTTGTATCCAGTCGCCTCTCTCTCTCCCGTGTCCCGTCCCGTCTCCCGTCCCGTTTCCAGTCCCGTTTCCCGTGTCCCGTCCCGTTCCCGTTTCCCGTCCCGTTTCCAACTTTTCAATCTGCCAACAGCAGTGAGCAGAGCTTGCGCTTCCCGCTGAGTGGAAACAGATTCGCACTGTGTGTGCGTGTGTGCGTGCGTGCATGCGTGTGTGCGTGCGTGCATGCGTGCGTGTTGTGTGTGTGTGTGTGTGTGTGTACGCGTGCGTGTGTGTGTGTGCGTGTCTGTGTGCGTGAGTGCGTGTGTGTGTTTGTTTGTCTGCTCTCCCGTTCACAGTCTCGCGCGCGGAATGTGTCTCCAGTCGTCTCGAGCCCCCGCAGTAGTAGTGTGCGCGCGCACCACGAACCGCCACCACCGGCAGAGTAGACGGAGCAGAGGGCGCGCGTCTCGTCTGTGTGGGGCTCGAGCTCCACTGCTGATCCAGAGCGACACACAGTGTGTGGGACCAGGGGAGGGGAGGGGGGCAGGGGAGGGGAGGGAGGGGGGCAGGGGAGGGGAGTGGGGGGGGGGGGGGGGCTCGATGAACGGCCGTCGTTTATAATCCAGGGATGAATGAATGAAAACTTTATTAACAGATTGCAGAATGGGTACAATACAGTATTGATTGATTGATTGATTGAAAACTTTATTAACAGATTGCAGAATGGGTACAGTACAGTACAGCTCAATACATACAATTGTTAAGGGGATGCAGACCAGAGAAAGACTTTCGTCTTGTTTACATCAGGGTCCCCCATTTTCAATTCATCATAACATATATGACATGTATACCTGACATACAGATAAACAGTACTGCTACATCTATACATTTATGACATACCAGATTTGCAAATACAGTACTGTTTGTGATACAAAAAGAGTCCAGAAAAGAGAGTATATACATTTGACATAGAAACTGTACATTGGAGGAGGTTGGGTGGGTGGGGTGGGGTTGAGTGGGAGGGGGGGGGGGGGTGGGGGGGTGTACATTGGAGGTGGTTGGGTGGGTTGGGTAGGAGGGGTGGGTGGGTGGGGGACACTGTACAACTGTACAAGGAAAACTGTACATTGGAATATTGACAAAACCATACTTGGTAATTTACTGTACATTGGAAGGGGTTGGGTTAGGACATTTACAGGGGCCAGTTTCAAATTGCAGTCTCCCGTAGGTGCTCTTTGAGATTAGTTTTGAAGGTGGGTAGTGATTCACATTCCTTTACAGCTGTGGGTAGGGCCAGGGCCGCCTCAGTGCGGTCGCACAGGGCCTCGCGGGAAGGGGGGCCTCGCACAAAAAAAAAAAAAAAAATTATTTATAATTTTTTTATTTTTATTCTTTATTTATTTTAATTTTTTTTATTTTTTTTGCGAGGCCCCCTTCCCGCGAGGCCCTTTTTATCACAGACCTAAAATCTAGTTTTGCTTATATGCTTATATATTTCACATTAGACATGTTTGTAGAATGTGTCTGACTTGTTCCTGGCTCTGAGGCTCTGCAGGCAGCTCTGAGGCTCTGCAGGCAGCAGAATTGGTTTCAATGAGGGAGGGGTTACAGGTAAGGTAGCGTCTGTTGAGTTCATTGTGTGTGTCTGTGTGCGTGCCGGGGGGGGGGGGGGGGGGTTCGTGAACCGACTCATTGCCAGACGTGAGCGATTCGACTCACGCTCACGGCAATGAATCGGCTCTTATGAACGAGTCGCTCATGACCGACCTATCACTAGCGTCTGACTATTTCGCGCGTGCAGCATTGGAGGTTATGCCAGCCAAGATGAAGAGGACATCGTTCGGCAGATGGACTGAAGATGAAGTTGTTGCATGTTAGACAGTTCAGTCAGGCTAGCCATCCCGGCTAAAGACAGGGACAGCTAGTTAGCTTTAGCTACGTTATAATATTGAGTGCTAACATGTGGTTCAGTTGGGATATAGCCATGATGATGTCGGCTAGTAGCTAGCTTAGCTAAAGGCTAACTAGCGTTAGCTAACCTAGAGACAGCGCGTGCAGCATTGTTATGCCAAGATGAAGAGGACGGTCGTTCGGCAGATGAACTTCGTCAACTCCACGCGGTTGTCTCCATCCTCTGGACGTTTGGTGAGTTTTTAATGCACTCTATTCTATTCCCGCCGTGGATCTCTCTCTCTCTCTCTCTCTCTCTCTCTCTCTCTCTCTCTCTCTCTCTCTCTCTCTCTCTCTCTCTCTCTCTCTCTCTCTCTCTCTCTCTCTCTCTCTCTCTCTCTCTCTCTCTCTCTCTCTCTCGGGAGCCAAACGGGCCGACTAGCTGTTGTAGTACTAGTAGCTAACGGGTGTGTGGCCTGGTGTCAGCACCTGGTGCGAGGGAGGTGAGCTTGGTGTTTCATTATGAGAATATCTCCATGCTCAAGTCAGCTATAGTCCGCGAGGGACTTGTTGCCGGCACCGCTATGGTAAACACCACTCTGTAGTGGGACGTGTATTGCCTTCTTTTCCCTTCTCTCTCATACATGCTCTCTCTCTAACACACACACACGACACACAGACATGCTCTCTCTCTCTAACACACAAACACACATGCTCTCTCTCTCTCTCTCTCTCTCTTTCTAACACACACAGTCTGCCTATGGCGGCCTTTCTCGATGGCTAGGCTGTGCTCGCTGAGTCTGTACCTAGTCAAGGATCTTCAGTCACAGTGCTCAGGTATTCTGCCACTCTCTGTTTAGGGCCAAATAGCATTTAATTTCTTTCCAATGTGTCTCTCTCTCTCTCTCTCTCTCTCTGTACACTGTATATTGACTGTAGAACGGGAGCTCTCTCTCGCTCTCTCTCTCTTGCTATATGTTGACTGTATCATGCCCAGCCTCGGGCAGCGCTATATTTAAGAATATGTTGACTGTATGAAAAAATAAAAAATAAAAAATAATATATATATATACAGCAGTGAAACAGCAGTGAAACAGGTAGAAAATTGTATCCTAACACAGGTGCACACGATTCCATTGATCACCTTGGCTATTTATAGGGCTGTAATGGGTGGTGAGCCCTCTAGTGTCCAAACATAAATAAGACAGTATAAAACAGTGCATTGATCTAATATATAATATATATATAATAATAATACTAATAATAATAATCTATAACAAGAACACTCATTGGCCTTTACACCGGCCCCTAATTGTGCCTACACAATTACAAAACAAAACATGGTCGGTGAGTGTTTCATTATAGCCTGCAATCCTCAATAATAATCAATCCCAAATCATAGTTCTAAACATGAAGAAGCTTGACTGGGGCTCTGGTTTCCGCTTGTTGTCCTGAGCATGGGAAGAACAAATTAATTAGTAATTCGAATAACAGTCAAGGAAACTCAATGATAATATTCAAAGTGTTTTTTGTTTGTTTTAACAAACAGAGCCATATAGCTCTGATAGGCTTATAGCCAATGTATATCCAAAGTTCAACAGAGCCCTATGGCTCTGATAGGCATACAGCCAATGTCCACTGGTTGTGAGACTCCATCGGGGTCGTCAGGACTTTCTGCGGTAAATCGGTCGGGAGGTTTCAGCCATTCTTCTCTGCAGGTTTCCTCTACGCCGTCGTCTTTTGTAGTTTCTCCTTTTGGAAACTGGCATATCCAAAAGTGTTTGGCCATCACCGGCCCCGGTAACACCATGGGCTTCCATGGGCTTCACTTGATAAGCTTGTTTAGGCAGTTGCTCCTCCACCGGCTCGTCATCTCCTCCAACACTCCCGTCCTCAGCAGGTCCTTGCAGAGCAGAGCCACGTCTCGGGAGATGCACCTCCATGCTGCCGTCCCTCTCCTCCTCAGGACGGTGCCGCCCGGTCAGCCCTCCTGGACTGGCTGCGACTGCTGCTGTCCTGCTTCTGAGAGCTCTCGTTTTAAACACTGGAGGTTCAGTAGTGGCCCTGTTGTGTGCATCTTCCTTATGTGCATCTTCCTCCTCCTCTGCCTCACTCTCTGAGGAGCTGCAGCCGCACACATCTGGTTTCCCAGTACATTCCTCATCTGTGGGGTCATCTGATTCCTCTCTCTCATCATCCTCCTCATCCTCGTCTTCATCAGGTGCACATGTAGCAGAGTCAATGGTTGGGTTTGCTGGTGCTGTTTCAGGTTCTTCCTGCATTTCCTCTGCAGCACTCTCCCCCACAGCTGCCACACTGCACCTCTCCCTCTCGGCGTCTGACACAGTGATTTCCTCCGTCACTGCTTCTTCCTCTCTGCCTTCGTCGTCACCGTCCTCCTCTTTGTTGACGTCATCGATGCCGTCCTCTTCTTCCTCATCGACGCCGTCCTCCTCACCACCATCATCTGGTTCATTCGGAGGAAGTCTTTGGGTAGGACCCATCAGGTCGCCCTCCACCATCCACTCCTTGGAGGGAACATGAGGCGCGCTCGCTTTGTCGTCCTCTTCTTCCTCATCATCGATGTCATCCTCTTTGTCTTTATTCTGAGGAACCCTCTGGGAAGGATCCAGCAGGTGGTTCTTAATCATCCACTCGCTGGAGGGGACATGAATGGGGGTCGACTCATCCTCCTCATCATCATCTTCCTCCTCAATCAGGCCATGTTTCCTCAACCACTCCCTGGAGGGAACATGAAAGGGAATCGACTAGTCATCCTCTTCCTCATTATTGTCCTCTTCCTTATTATCCTCACCTTCATCATCGACGTCATCATCGACGCCGTCCTTTTTCATCCACTCCCTGGAGGGGACATAAATGGGGATCGACTCGTCATCGTCGTCCCCATCTTCATCGTCGTCCTCGCCTTTGGACTCCGACCCCAACTTTGGCTTAAAGGGGAGTTTAAGTATGTAGTACCTGCACTCCTTGGAGCTGAAATCAACACAGTGATTAATACACACATTTTCAGCGTTATTAATATGATATTCATCTGCCAATTCCTTGCTGCGCCTCTCAGTCAAGATTTGATTATACCGTTGATTTTGTTCCTCTAAACTTGACAATGTTCTTATTTTTGCAGCTATGGCTTCAATGTTAGTTTGCAGCTCAAGCTCCTCTTGTAAGGCCCTTATAGCTGCTTGCTGCTTCTCAAGCTCTTGCCTTTTCTTTAAATAGGCAAAACGTGTCATCAGGCCTGCCTTTTCAGCTTTAGCCTTTCTATTCATAGAGGTTGTTTTACTACCTCCATGACTGGTTGGCCTCATCTTGGCTTCAGACATGTTATTTATTCTTTTTATTTTTTATTTATCCTTATTGTAGTTTGAACGTTGCATTCACTTGGCGTGACATCAGAGCCTTCAAAGAGGGTTTGAGTTTCTTCCTGTTTATGAATGCAATAATGTAGCTTTAGTTTGCCGCACATCTACAATGTCCAAGAGAACCACTGCTGTATCGGAATTAAAATCAGTCCATTGCGCCATTTAGTTTCCACACGTCGAGAGTGACTGACAACATTAATTGCAATGGTTCTCCAAATATTACGGCGTCCAATACGTCCATAATCCACAGCATCACCATTAATCAATTTGTCAGTTTACGTTATAATACTCAACAGCGTAACAAGTAGCGAGTCACGTTTTCATAAATACAGCAGAGTCCAAACAATTCCACTACACGGTAGGCAGTTACAGCTCCTTCACAAATCCTTTATCCAGATCTTCATTAGGTAATCCCCACAGAAGTTTCCAATCTTCTTACCTCTTCCATTCGTGAGGAAAGTTGTCCTATACTTTACTCACGTCCTTTTTTCGTGAGGAGTTTTCCAGCTTTGTACTCACTTTACTCACGTCCTTCTTCCATTAGGTAATTTTCTACTTTGTAGTGGCCGCTTGTCGCTCCCCAGTGAATTGACAAGCGTCCACGGTGCACCCGCTCCTACTCGGTCCCAAAGTTGTGATGTTGAATGAATTGAATGTCCAAAGTTGCCGCCGGTTCGGTTTACAGGTTTATTGTTGTCCAAAGGTGAATGATGGTGAATGAAGGGTTAAATCAGAACAGTTGTCAAGTGCTCAGATGAAACAGTGAAACAGCAGTGAAACAGCAGTGAAACAGCAGTGAAACAGCAGTGAAACAGGTAGAAAATTGTATCCTAACACAGGTGCACACGATTCCATTGATCACCTTGGCTATTTATAGGGCTGTAATGGGTGGTGAGCCCTCTAGTGTCCAAACAATTCCATCTTCACAGAAGGCGTTTACAGCTCTTCACGCTATCCATTTCAATTTCAGGTAATCCAATAACAGAGGTTTCAAATCTTCTTACCTCTCTTTCATTCGCGAGGAAAGTTGTCCTATACTTTACTCACGTCCTTTCTTCGTGAGGAGTTTTCCAGCTTTGTACTCACTCAGCACACGTCCTTCTTCCATTAGGTAATTTTCTACTTTGTAGTGGCCGCTTGTCGCTCCCCAGTGAATTGACAAGCGTCCACGGTGCACGCGCTAATAGTGGCTCCTACTCGGTCCCAAAGTTGTGATGTTGAATGAATTGAATGTCCAAAGTTGCCGCCGGTTCGGTTTACAGGTTTATTGTTGTCCAAAGGTGAATGATGGTGAATGAAGGGTTAAATCAGAACAGTTGTCAAGTGCTCAGATGAAACAGTGAAACAGCAGTGAAACAGCAGTGAAACAGCCGTGAAACAGGTAGAAAATTGTATCCTAACACAGGTGCACACGATTCCATTGATCACCTTGGCTATTTATAGGGCTGTAATGGGTGGTGAGCCCTCTAGTGTCCAAACATAAATAAGACAGTTTAAAACAGTGCATTGATCATTATAATATATAGATAATAATAATACTACTAATAATAATCTATAACAAGAACACTCATTGGCCTTTACAATATATTTTTTACCTTTGGGGGGGGGCTCGCGTTTAAATCTCGCACAGGGCCTCGCATTTCTCCCAGGCGGCCCTGGGTAGGGCGTTCCACATTGATGTGGCATAATTGCGAAACGTGTTTAGTCCCTTGTTTGAGCCGAATCTGGGTTTAACATGATTTGTGGAGCTCCCTCTGGTGTTGTGATCGTGGTATTCACTGACCTTTGGGAAGTATTTTGACATGTACATGGGTACCTTAGTGGTGTAGTGTATCTTGTAGACCAGGCCCATTGCAAGTTGCTGTACTCTGTCGTCTACTCTAAGCCATCCTAGGTTGTCAAAGTGGGCAGGGGTGAGGTGGGTTCTAGGAGTCAGGTCAAGCAGTAGTCTGACCAGTTTGTTTTGAGATGTTTGTAATTTTGCTTTTAGCGCCTTTGAGGTGCTTTGGTACCATGAGGCGCAAGCATAGTCGTAGTACCCTTGAATGAGTGCTCATCATTCAGTACAGCCCATGCCTGTACTTCCCCTCCCCCATCCCCCATGCTACTATGACTCCTGAATTTTCCCCGAGAGGATCAACAAAGGAATATCTTATCTTATCTCTAAACGTGACACTCATTAGTCTAAAACAGCTGGGCACATACCCACCACCGTATGTATATATTCTCTCCCCACCGTATGTATATATTCTCTCCCCACCGTATGTATATATTTTCTCCCGCCCACCCACCCACCCCCACCTAATGAACAGTCCCCTCCCCATCATATGTATATACTCTCTGTCAGGATCTATGGTTAACAGTACTGTATATTTGCATATCGTATATGTCACAAATGTAACAGTACTATATACCTGTATGTCATGTTGTACAGTATGTCCCTATGCCATAAATGTCATCATGATGTCATGTATGTCGTGTGTATGTCATACATGTCACTATGAATTGAAAATGGGGGACCCTGATGTAAACAAGACGAAAGTCTTTCTCTGGTCTGCATCAGATACAGACATCGTCGGCAGCCTTCCTTTGATCTCTGCTTCTGGTAGGGATACAGGTAGGGGTCTTCTGGTAGGGATACAGGTAGGGGTCTTCTGGTAGGGATACAGGTAGGGGTCTTCTGGTAGGGATACAGGTAGGGGTCTTCTGGTAGGGATACAGGTAGGGGTCTTCTGGTAGGGTTACAGGTAGGGGTATTCTGGTAGGGATACAGGTAGGGGTCTTCTGGTAGGGATACAGGTAGGGGTCTTCTGGTAGGGTTACAGGTAGGGGTATTCTGGTAGGGATACAGGTAGGGGTATTCTGGTAGGGATACAGGTAGGGGTCTTCTGGTAGGGATACAGGTAGGGGTCTTCTGGTAGGGTTACAGGTAGGGGTCTTCTGGTAGGGATACAGGTAGGGGTCTTCTGGTAGGGATACAGGTAGGGGTCTTCTGGTAGGGATACAGGTAGGGGTCTTCTGGTAGGGATACAGGTAGGGGTCTTCTGGTAGGGATACAGGTAGGGGTCTTCTGGTAGGGATACAGGTAGGGCTCTTCTGGTAGGGATACAGGTACGGGTCTTCTGGTAGGGATACAGGTAGGGGTCTTCTGGTAGGGATACAGGTAGGGCTCTTCTGGTAGGGATACAGGTAGGGCTCTTCTGGTAGGGATACAGGTAGGGGTCTTCTGGTAGGGATACAGGTAGGGGTCTTCTGGTAGGGATACAGGTAGGGCTCTTCTGGTAGGGATACAGGTAGGGGTCTTCTGGTAGGGATACAGGTAGGGGTCTTCTGGTAGGGATACAGGTAGGGTTCTTCTGGTAGGGATACAGGTAGGGGTCTTCTGGTAGGGATACAGGTAGGGGTCTTCTGGTAGGGATACAGGTAGGGCTCTTCTGGTAGGGATACAGGTAGGGGTCTTCTGGTAGGGATACAGGTAGGGCTCTTCTGGTAGGGATACAGGTAGGGGTCTTCTGGTAGGGATACAGGTAGGGGTCTTCTGGTAGGGATACAGGTAGGGGTCTTCTGGTAGGGATACAGGTAGGGGTCTTCCCGCCCACATTCTCCACATCCTCCACATGAACTCTGGAAACTCAATCTGCGCCCTTCTCTTCTCCTCACAATGGACGACCACCTGTCTGCCTTCTCCGCGAAAGGGGAGCTGTATGAATGTCTGAATGACCTAATTTGTTTGGGCTAGTAGCGATTAGTTTTTTGCCCTTGGCGTAAAAAAAACTGCTGCCTGTCAGTCAAGGTGATGCAGCCATTAAGATAAGATATAAGATAAGATATACAATGATAATGTATTGATCCCCTTGGGGAAATTTGGGCATCATAGCAGCATGCAGGGGGAGGGTAGAAAGACATAAATATAGGCGTTATAATGAACTGAATATAAAAAATATGAGAAAAATAAACAGTGTAACAAAGGTGCAGATGAAGGTTTGTGTGTCCTATTGGTTATATTATATGTTACAATAATAATAATAATAATAATTGGTTAGACTAGAAGTCTTTATTTGTCATGCAGTTTTAACACACACACGCGAGATGGGCGACCCACAGGAACACACACACACACACATGCACTGAGTCGCAGATGAAATGTCTCTCTGCACTTTTCCCATCCCGTCGTCCTTCCCCCCCCCCAAAGGCAGCCGGGAGCAGACAGGCGTCAACGTGAGCCGCGCCCCGGGGACCAATCCAAGTGCTCCTGTCCGTCTTCGTCAAGGACGCCACAGCGTTAGCGATCTGTTGTTGTGCATGTTTTTCCATTGGGTTTATCTTATCGGGGGGGAAACCCTTGCGAGCACAGAGGGGGAGAACATGCAAACTCCACACAGAAAGGCCCGGGAGATACCCCACCTGGGTAACTGGCATCATGGAAACCTCTGGTCCCCAAGCGGGAATCGAACCCGGGACCTTCTTGCTGTGAGGCGACAGTGTTAACTGTCACGACGGGGTTAGGTAGAATGCAATAATACAGAAAGGGAAGGAATGGAGGAGGCAGAGGCGAGGAGTGAAGCTTGGAGAATGATGTTTACTGTAGAATCCAGTGCAATACAAGGAAAAATACAGAAACTAAATAACAAACTTCACAATACAAAACAACAAACACTAAGACTTACTAGAGGGAGAACGGTGCGACACAACGTGGAGGAACAGGGGGTAACTGGAGGAATGTCGCCACACAGAAGGGAGGACAGACAGAACCCTATATACCCCAACTAATTAACAATTAAGAACACCTGGCCAACACAGAATCACAAACAACCCCTAGACAATAAGCAAAGAACAAATAAACACAACTAAACACAAAGGCAACTCCTAACAACCCAACACAGTGCATGACATCACACCAGGGAAGGGAAAGACAATGACAGCACACACCAGGACACCACATTGATTACACAATTAATTATTGTTAATACAGTGGTCAAGATATTTGTCATTGTAGCGTGCACCAATTGTTTGTGACCACTAGAGGGTGGTAGGGCGCCAATATCAGGCCGAGGGCCAATGTCAGATGTAGGGCATTGCCCAAAGTTAGGTGGAGGGTACTGCCCACTGTCAGGTGGAGAGCACTGCTCAAAGTTACCATCCTGACCCGTCCAACCATGACCGGGCCTAGGATCCTGACAGTACCTCCCCCTCAACGGGGGGCTTCCAGACCACCGAAGACAACGTCCATAGCCAGGCGAGGGAGGAAGCTGGAACCCCGGAGAGGATCCAGGGAGGAGACCCGAAGACCAGGGGCCGGGAGGCCGAGCGAAAACCCCAGGAGGGGCATAGCAGCCAGGGGGGTAGAAAACGGGCGCAGATGCCCGGAGAGGGGGGGTGGGGACGGGAACAGAGGCCCGGGGAGGAGGACTGGACCTGGGAACAGAGGTCCGACGAGGGGGGGTGGGGATGGGCACCGAGACCCGGGGAGGGGGGGTGGGTACAGGTGTAGAAGCGCGGGAAGGGGAGCTGGACCCTGGAGCAGGATCCCGGGCGAGAGACCCTCCAGCCGCCGGACTCGGGGCCGGTTCAGGAGAGCCGGACCGGAGGTGCGGCGGCGACGACCCCTGGAGCAGGATCCCACGCAGACCACGGCGAAGACCACGGCGAAGACCCCGGCGAGGACCCCGGCGAGGACCAGGACGCTGATCACGGCGCAGAGCTGGACCAGACGGGGAGCCAGGATCCGTCGAAGAGCCGGGAGCCGGCACGGCAGCCGGACCAGGTGTAGGGGCCGGGCATGGCGTGGAGACCGGATCGGTCTCGGCGGCGAGGCGTGGTGTAGGATCCAGAGATGAGGAGCCAGGATCCGTCGAGGAGCCGGGAGCCGGCACGGCAGCCGGACCAGGTGGAGAGGCCGGGCAGGGCGTGGAGACCGGATCGGTCGCGGCGGCGAGGCGTGGTGTAGGATCCGGGGATGAGGAGCCAGGACCCAGAGCAGAGGCTGGACTGGGCGTGGAAGTTGGACCAGCTGTGGAGGCCTTACTAGCCATACTAGCCTCGGGGGCTAGGCTAACTGTGGGCCCTGGACTCACTGTGGGAACTGTGCTAGCTGAGAATGCCTGGCTAGCTGCCGAGGCTAAGCTAACAGTCGGGGAGAGCCTAGCAGCTCCTGTCCTAATAGCCCTCCTAGGCCTGCTAGCTGCAGAGACCTGACTAGCTTGGGACATCTGGTCCGTCTCAGCTACCAGGCTCACCCTGAACCTGGAGCCTAGGGTGGCAGTGGGCGTCTGGTTAGCTACTGTAGCGGGGCTAACAGGCGGAGCTAGGTTAGCTGGGAATGGCTGGTTAGCTATTGACACGAAGCTAACGGGCGGAGCTAGGTTAGCTGGGAGTGGCTGGTTAGCTATTGACACGAAGCTAACGGGCGGAGCTAGGTTAGCTGGGAGTGGCTGGTTAGCTATTGACACGAAGCTAACGGGCGGAGCTAGGTTAGCTGGGAGTGCCTGGCTAGCTTGGGACATCTGGTCCGTCTCCGGTACTAGGCTCACCCTGAACCTGGAGCCTAGTCTGGCAGTGGAGACTGTGCTAGCTGGAGACATCTGGTTCAAGTTCTTTAATAGTTGTCATACAGAAGTACAGAATACTTTCATACAAAATGCTTCTTACTGTTACGCTCCAGAGACTGTGCTAGACAAGATAGTATCAAATAACATAATAACATAATATAGCATGAATTTAGAAGAAGAAAATGAGGTCACAGTGTTCGGTATAGACATATGTACAATGTTCTGAGTTACCATATAATATACAATACACAATACTATGCAGTGTACTAATGTACAGTACTATCTAGTGCAAAGCAGAAATGGGATGAGGTACAATTTTAGGTACAATTTACAGTAAGGTGTACGAGTTGTAGTGCAATCCTTCATCCATAAATATAAAGTGTGGGGAGTGGGTGCTACAGTGTGTTTGTTTAAAGTGGGTGTTGTGGTGCCGAGAGATGGGAGTCGGAGACGGTAGCTCGGTAGAGCGAACAGCTTTTATTCAATACACAAAATACAACCAGCTACTGCTCCGTTGCGTGCAGAACGACTCGTGTGTGGTGGCAGGCAGTGCCACCTCATATAATGTTCGGGCGGAACTCTTGTTCCTAACAATAGTTCCGTGGGTGAATTATGTACCATTAACAATCACTACACAAGCCCCCCCAGAATTCAACCATGGTCAAAATCTCCACGGCGGGGAGAGACCACGACCCGGCCGCGGCGTGAGCGGACAACCCGGGGCGCGGTGCAAGCGATTGCGCCCTCCACGGCGCCCGGGGGCATGAACCGGCCACGGTGAGTGCGGAAAGCCAGGGGCGGGGAGGTAGGGGCGGCGCAAGCGCCCGTGTCCTCCCCGACACCCGGGGGCACAGACGTCGACGAGGCCAACGCGGCTCCGTCGTTGGCGGGTCCCGGGGTAGCGGCGCACGGCCTCGGCGGGGGGAGAGGGCCAGCTCTAAGGGCTGGGAAATGTCTACGTGGGCGGGTTCCATCTTGTGGTGGTTGTACCCCACCTCAAAGGCGAGCCTTCGCCAGTCCTCAGGGGCCTGTGGGCTAGGGTGTCCGGTGGATAGGTCATTCAGCAGCGTCGGACCCGAGTGACCAATCGCGACGTCCTCCCGGCGTAGACTGGAATCTGCAGTCCCGAGGGCCTGGATGTCGTGGTCGGAGGCCTGTTCCGAGCCCCTGTTGACGTAGTCGAGGTCCGGCTGTACAGCTCCGACGACGACGTTGGGCTTCTCGGCGACGTGTCTCGCGGCGCACTCGGAATCGTACGTGAGCTGTTGTCGTGCCGACCATGGCTCCGCTACCTTTGACTCAGACGTCGTGAGGGGTTCGTGGTCGGTGAAAGCTGTAAGAAGGCCGCCGTATGTCGCCTCATCGCGGACACATGCCAACGAAGCCCGTGTCTGTGCGTTTATTAGGCGGCCATGTCTAATGTCCACGAGGAGACCGTGTGCACCCAGGAAATCTGCCCCCAGTAGTGGGAACGAAATGTCGGCCGTGATGCAGTCCCACGTGAACCGCTGGCCCCCAAAACACAGTTCCACGGTCCTTGTACCGTAGGTGCGGATAGGGGTATCGTTGGCGGTCGTCAGGCGTGGACCTCTATTATCGCCGGCGGTGTCCTCCTTCGTAGCTGGCAGGACGCTCCTCTGAGCTCCGGTGTCGCAGAGGAATTTGCAACCGGAGAGTGTGTCTCTAATGAAAAGCAGCCGGTCCGACATACCTGCGCTCACCGCTGCTACTGGGCGCAGGTGTCTGCGTTTCTGCGTTATGCCGAAAGTGCAAGGGGAACGGCATCTTGTCGCCCTGGCGCCGAAACGTGCGTGGTAAAAACACAGGCCTGCGGCAGCGCTGCTCCTGTTCTTCCTCGCCCCTCCCCCCTGCGGCGTGTAACCGCGAGTCGAGGCTATTAGCCCTGGGGTAAAGTGTCGAGTGGCCAGGTAGAACCGATCTGCCTCCTCTGCCAGAGCACGGGGATCCACAATGTTTGTATTGGCTAGTGCCGTCTGTACCCGTGGCGGCATGTGTCTGAGGAACAGCTCTTTAAATAAAAAGTTCGGCTGCTCGGCGCCCAGCAGGTTCAGCATCATCTCCATATGCGCCGACGGCTTGCTGTCTCCCAAGCCACGTATATCCAACAAGCGTCGGGCCCGCTCAGACGGCGACAACTCGAATATTCTGAGTAGGTGCGTCTTAAACGCCTCATATTTATTCCGTGCAGGCGGAGCTGTTATGAAGCCTACCGTCCTCGCCGCTGTAGTGCTCCCGAGGCTCGAGACGACGTGGTAATATCGCGCGGCGTCGTCGTCAACCCCTCGTAGGGCGAACTGCGCCTCCGCTTGCGCGAACCACGCCGCCGCAGAATGCTCCCAAAACTCCGGCAATCGAATAATAACGGCATCGTTTGCCATGTTCGGTTCGGTCCCTGATACTTCAGCGAGACCAACGTCAGGGTCACCAGTGTGGTGCCGAGAGATGGGAGTCGGAGACGGTAGCTCGGTAGAGCGAACAGCTTTTATTCAATACACAAAATACAACCAGCTACTGCTCCGTTGCGTGCAGAACGACTCGTGTGTGGTGGCAGGCAGTGCCACCTCATATAATGTTCGGGCGGAACTCTTGTTCCTAACAATAGTTCCGTGGGTGAATTATGTACCATTAACAATCACTACAGTGTGTGCTATAAAGTGTGTGGAGTGGGTGCTACAGTGTGTTTGTTTAAAGTGGGTGTGTGCGTGTGGATGTGTGTGCTATGTGCGTTTGGTGGTTGTTGTTGTGTAGTGTTCATTCATTGTTCGTTTAGCAGCCTGATGGCCTGGGGATAGAAGCTGTCTGTCTCAGATACTAGGCTCACCCTGAACCTGGAGCCTAGTCTGGCAGTGGAGACTGTGCTAGCTGGGGACATCTGGTCTGTCTCAGATACTAGGCTCACCCTGAACCTGGAGCCTAGTCTGGCAGTGGAGACTGTGCTAGCTGGAAACGGCCGGTTAGCTATTGACACGAAGCTAACGGGCGGAGCTAGGTTAGCTGGGAGTGGCTGGTTAGCCCTTGACACAAGGCTAACCGGCGGAGCTATGTTAGCTGTGGACGTCTGGTTAGCTGTATGAGCGGAGCTAACGGGTAGAGCTGTACCAACTGGGGACGTCTGGCCATCTATAGTGGCGGAGCTAACAGGCGGAGCTGTGCTAACTGGAGACGACCGGTTAGCTATTGGCACGAAGCTAACGGTCGGAGCTATGTTGGCTGTAGACGACAGATCGGCGATGGACATCCGAGCAGCCTCAGCGGCTGTGGGAGGATCTAGGCTGACCGTAAGCCTGAGAACAGTCGGCAGGCTAGCTACCCTAGCCTCCGACTTGTGCTTCTCCATGAGGCCAGCAACATGTTCAGCCATCTCCCACATCGCTGGCTCCAGTGTCGGATTCTCCATGGCGACCTGGTCGATCTCCCGGAGCAGGAACCCCCACTTGGCCGGTGAGTAATGCTTCATGTCAGTCTCACCGGCCATCAGGCTCAGGACGACCCGAATGGTATCGCTTGCCCTTTCTGCTGTATTCATTATTGGTGGCGACATTCTGTCACGACGGGGTTAGGTAGAATGCAATAATACAGAAAGGGAAGGAATGGAGGAGGCAGAGGTCGAGGAGTGAAGCTTGGAGAATGATGTTTACTGTAGAATCCAGTGCAATACAAGGAAAAATACAGAAACTAAATAACAAACTTCACAATACAAAACAACAAACACTAAGACTTACTAGAGGGAGAACGGTGCGACACGACGTGGAGGAACAGGGGGTAACTGGAGGAATGTCGCCACACAGAAGGGAGGACAGACAGAACCCTATATACCCCAACTAATTAACAATTAAGAACACCTGGCCAACACAGAATCACAAACAACCCCTAGACAATAAGCAAAGAACAAATAAACACAACTAAACACAAAGGCAACTCCTAACAACCCAACACAGTGCATGACATCACACCAGGGAAGGGAAAGACAATGACAGCACACACCAGGACACCACATTGATTACACAATTAATTATTGTTAATACAGTGGTCAAGATATTTGTCATTGTAGCATGTAGCGTGCACCAATTGTTTGTGACCACTAGAGGGTGGTAGGGCGCCAATATCAGGCCGAGGGCCAATGTCAGATGTAGGGCATTGCCCAAAGTTAGGTGGAGGGTACTGCCCACTGTCAGGTGGAGAGCACTGCTCAAAGTTACCATCCTGACCCGTCCAACCATGACCGGGCCTAGGATCCTGACAGTTAACCACTACACCACCGTGCCACTAGAGGGAGACAGTGTTAACCACTACACCACCGTGCCAATAAATATAAGCAATAAAGTATTTTCATCTGAGTATACTATGAGAGTAAAAGTGAACAGTATACACAAGGTACCTTAACCCTTTCACTGCCGCACTACCAAATGGTTAACCCTTTCACTGCGACAATACACAGCAGGTTAACCCGTCGGTAGTGTGATAGTAAAGGGTTAACCTTCTGTAGTTGTGGCAGTGAATGGGTTAACTGGCTTGTAAACAATTAATCTCAGTTTACATAAGAATGTAATCTTATTAACATCTATTTAAATGTTTTTTATATATATATAGTATTTAAACAGTGGAGTGTCAGAGATTGGAGAAAGGAGAGGTGACATAATGTAACGCATCACGATTCATGATCTCTACCTGAATGTAACGCGTCATGCCTCATGATCTCTACAATAGTCACACAAATAGATAGATATAGATTATTCATTATTCATGTTAGACCTCACTGCATCACTGCACCTACAGTGTCACTGAGAGCTTCTTATACAGCCCCCCCAAAAAAAAGGTTCTATAGGGAGGTGTAGTCTGACGTCACTCTGGACCAGGCACGTGCACATATAGAGCCCAAGGGGTGCCTTTTTGAGCCTCGTTTTTACATTTTTTTTGCCGTTACGCATATAGACTGCCCTTCCAACTGAAAATGTTTAGGATAGAATCAAAATATTAGGTAAAGAGAGAGAGATGCCCCATATTCCATTGCAGTTTGCACGGCCTCCTCAGTGTGCCTCTCCGCGGACCTATATATTTTATGCATAGCGTGGGTGGTGATGATGATGATGATAGAAACCGCTGTGGCGCATACAGTTGAATGCTGGTATTACATATAGGGGTCTGTAGGGTAAGCACTTATTCCCTCCCCCCTGAACATTTATGGAGATGTATGGGCCTTTTAAGTCAGTGATAAAAGTGTCTTTCAAGGATAAGTGAGCTCCTGCACTGATTATTATAGTTCAATATTCAATATTTGATCACCAAAACCCCCCAAAAAGCATAAAAAGGGGCCCCCCCCCGCCCGAAAAGTGCCCTTCAAAATCGGGCTTGTGAGGTCCACCTGTATAGGGATGTATCTTTGGGAAAATGGATTATCGGCTATTGTAACAATTCTGCCTCATGAACATTGGAAAGCTTTCCATTTTTGCACAAAATGAGTTCCCTTCTATCACTAACATTATTGTTTAAGCATTTTTGGTTGAAATAAAATTCTGCGATTTTTTTTTTTACGATTAATTTGCGAATATTTTCAAGTTGAGCTATAGATTGTGGATGAATATGCACAGAAAGCTACACCATGCAAATGTTCATGGTTTATTTGTTTTAAACAAGATGATTTAGAAATGGGCAATGGGGAAATACGTTGCAATTTTGCGAGGTGGACCGGCCAGAAACAGCAATGACGTCACCACTACACCTCCCTATAGACCAGGAAGTAACCACTACACCTCCCTATAGACCAGGAAGTAACCACTACACCTCCCTATAGACCAGGAAGTAACCACTACACTTCCCTATAGACCAGGAAGTAACCACTACACCTCCCTATAGACCAGGAAGTAACCACTACACCTCCCTATAGACCAGGAAGTAACCACTACACCTCCTCCCTATAGACCAGGAAGTAACCACTACACCTACCTATAGACCAGGAAGTAACCACTACACCTCCCTATAGACCAGGAAGTAACCACTACACCTCCCTATAGACCAGGAAGTAAACACTACACCTCCCTATAGACCAGGAAGTAACCACTACACCGCCCTATAGACCAGGAAGTAACCACTACACCTCCCTATAGACCAGGAAGTAACCACTACACCTCCCTATAGACCAGGAAGTAACCACTACACCTCCCTATAGACCAGGAAGTAACCACTACACCTCCCTATGGACCAGGAAGTAACCACTACACCTCCCTATAGACCAGGAAGTAACCACTACACCTCCCTATAGACCAGGACGTAACCACTACACCTCCCTATAGACCAGGAAGTAACCACTACACCTCCCTATAGACCAGGAAGTAACCACTACACCTCCCTATAGACCAGGAAGTCACCACTACACCTCCCCATAGACCAGGAAGTAACCACTACACCTCCCTATAGACCAGGAAGTAACCAATACACCTCCCTATAGACCAGGAAGTAACCACTACACCTCCCTATAGACCAGGAAGTAAACACTACACCTCCCTATAGACCAGGAAGTAACCACTACACCGCCCTATAGACCAGGAAGTAACCACTACACCTCCTCCCTATAGACCAGGAAGTAACCACTACACCTCCCTATAGACCAGGAAGTAACCACTACACCTCCCTATAGACCAGGAAGTAACCACTACACCTCCCTATAGACCAGGAAGTAACCACTACACGTCCCTATAGACCAGGAAGTAACCACTACACCTCCCTATAGACCAGGAAGTAACCACTACACCTCCCTATAGACCAGGAAGTAACCACTACACCTCCATATAGACCAGGAAGTAACCACTACACCTCCCTATAGACCAGGAAGTCACCACTACACCTCCCTATAGACCAGGAAGTAACCACTACACCTCCCTATAGACCAGGAAGTAAACACTACACCTCCCTATAGACCAGGAAGTAACCACTACACCTCCCTATAGACCAGGAAGTAACCACTACACCTCCCTATAGACCAGGAAGTAACCGCTACACCTTCCTATAGACCAGGAAGTAACCACTACACCTCCCTATAGACCAGGAAGTAACCACTACACCTCCCTATAGACCAGGAAGTAACCACTACACCTCCCTATAGACCAGGAAGTAACCACTACACCTCCCTATAGACCAGGAAGTAACCACTACACCTCCCTATAGACCAGGACGTAACCACTACACCTCCCTATAGACCAGGAAGTAACCACTACACCGCCCTATATACCAGGAAGTAACCACTACACCTCCTCCCTATAGACCAGGAAGTAACCACTACACCTCCCTATATACCAGGAAGTAACCACTACACCTCCCTATAGACCAGGAAGTAACCACTACACCTCCCTATAGACCAGGAAGTAACCACTACACCTCCATATAGACCAGGAAGTAACCACTACACCTCCCTATAGACCAGGAAGTAACCACTACACCTCCCTATAGACCAGGAAGTAACCACTACACCTCCCTATAGACCAGGAAGTAACCACTACACCTCCCTATAGACCAGGAAGTAACCACTACACCTCCCTATAGACCAGGACGTAACCACTACACCTCCCTATAGACCAGGACGTAACCACTACACCTCCCTATAGACCAGGAAGTAACCACTACACCTCCCTATAGACCAGGAAGTAACCACTACACCTCCCTATAGACCAGGAAGTAACCACTACACCTCCCTATAGACCAGGAAGTAACCACTACACCTCCCTATAGACCAGGAAGTAACCACTACACCTCCCTATAGACCAGGAAGTAACCACTACACCTCCCTATAGACCAGGAAGTAACCACTACAGCTCCCTATAGACCAGGAAGTAACCACTACACCTCCCTATAGACCAGGAAGTAACCACTACACCTCCCTATAGACCAGGAAGTAACCACTACACCTCCCTATAGACCAGGAAGTAACCACTACACCTCCCTATAGACCAGGAAGTAACCACTACACCTCCCTATAGACCAGGAAGTAACCACTACACCGCCCTATAGACCAGGAAGTAACCACTACACCTCCTCCCTATAGACCAGGAAGTAACCACTACACCTCCCTATAGACCAGGAAGTAACCACTACACCTCCCTATAGACCAGGAAGTAACCACTACACCTCCCTATAGACCAGGAAGTAACCACTACACCTCCCTATAGACCAGGAAGTAACCACTACACCTCCCTATAGACCAGGAAGTAACCAATACACCTCCCTATAGACCAGGAAGTAACCACTACACCTCCCTATAGACCAGGAAGTAACCACTACACCTCCATATAGACCAGGACGTAACCACTACACCTCCCTATAGACCAGGAAGTAACCACTACACCTCCCTATAGACCAGGAAGTAACCACTACACCGCCCTATAGACCAGGAAGTAACCACTACACCTCCTCCCTATAGACCAGGAAGTAACCACTACACCTCCCTATAGACCAGGAAGTAACCACTACACCTCCCTATAGACCAGGAAGTAACCACTACACCTCCCTATAGACCAGGAAGTAACCACTACACCTCCCTATAGACCAGGAAGTAACCACTACACCTCCCTATAGACCAGGAAGTAACCACTACACCTCCCTATAGACCAGGAAGTAACCACTACACCTCCCTATAGACCAGGAAGTAACCACTACACCTCCCTATAGACCAGGAAGTAACCACTACACCTCCCTATAGACCAGGAAGTAACCACTACACCTCCCTATAGACCAGGAAGTAACCACTACAGCTCCCTATAGACCAGGAAGTAACCACTACACCTCCCTATAGACCAGGAAGTAACCACTACACCTCCCTATAGACCAGGAAGTAACCACTACACCTCCCTATAGACCAGGAAGTAACCACTACACCTCTCTATAGACCAGGAAGTTACCGCTACACCTCCCTATAGACCAGGAAGTAACCACTACACCTCCCTATAGACCAGGAAGTAACCACTACACCTCCCTATAGACCAGGAAGTAACCACTACACCTCCCTATAGACCAGGAAGTAACCACTACACCTCCCTATAGACCAGGAAGTAACCATTACACCGCCCTATAGACCAGGAAGTAACCACTACACCTCCTCCCTATAGACCAGGAAGTAACCACTACACCTCCCTATAGACCAGGAAGTAACCACTACACCTCCCTATAGACCAGGAAGTAACCACTACACCTCCCTATAGACCAGGAAGTAACCACTACACCTCCCTATAGACCAGGAAGTAACCACTACACCTCCCTATAGACCAGGAAGTAACCACTACACCTCCCTATAGACCAGGAAGTAACCACTACACCTCCCTATAGACCAGGAAGTAACCACTACACCTCCCTATAGACCAGGAAGTAACCACTACACCTCCCTATAGACCAGGAAGTAACCACTACACCTCCCTATAGACCAGGAAGTAACCACTACACCTCCCTATAGACCAGGAAGTAACCACTACACCTCCCTATAGACCAGGAAGTAACCACTACACCTTCCTATAGACCAGGAAGTAACCGCTACACCTCCCTATAGACCAGGAAGTAACCACTACACCTCCCTATAGACCAGGAAGTAACCACTACACCTCCCTATAGACCAGGAAGAAACCACTACACCTCCCTATAGACCAGGAAGTAACCACTACACCTCCCTATAGACCAGGAAGTAACCACTACACCTCCCTATATACCAGGAAGTAACCACTACACCTCCCTATAGACCAGGAAGTAACCACTACACCTCCCTATAGACCAGGAAGTAACCACTACACCTCCCTATAGACCAGGAAGTAACCACTACACCTCCCTATAGACCAGGAAGTACCACTACACCTCCCAATAGACCAGGAAGTAACCACTACACCTCCCTATAGACCAGGACGTAACCACTACACCTCCCTATAGACCAGGAAATAACCACTACACCTCCCTATAGACCAGGAAGTAACCACTACACCTCCCTATAGACCAGGAAATAACCACTACACCTCCCTATAGACCAGGACGTAACCACTACACCTCCCTATAGACCAGGAAGTAACCACTACACCTCCCTATAGACCAGGAAGTAACCACTACACCTCCCTATAGACCAGGAAGTAACCACTACACCTCCCTATAGACCAGGAAGTAACCACTACACCTCCCTATAGACCAGGAAGTAACCACTACACCTCCCTATAGACCAGGAAGTAACCACTACACCTCCCTATAGACCAGGAAGTAACCACTACACTTCCCTATAGACCAGGAAGTAACCACTACACCTCCCTATAGACCAGGAAGTAACCACTACACCTCCCTATAGACCAGGAAGTAACCACTCCACCACCCACATTTTTTGGGATATACAAAAAGCATGACAACAAAGGTGCAATATTCTGTGATCCCTCCTTCCATTTGTCAATCAACCCGAGGCATGCAGGAGGGCCTCTGACCTTGACCTTAGGGGCCACTGACCTTGACCTTGAGGGCCTCTGACCTTGACCATGAGCGCCACTGATTTGTACCCCCTTGGCAACTTTATGGCAAAAAACAAATATTCTGATAGCCCAGTTTGTCCTGAAAACAAAGATGTGTATCACGTGATTATGCGTTATACAGTGTTGAGGTTATACATTCATTATTACACGAGCCATGGAACTCCAAGCTATTCCAGTTCAGAAGGTAGGCGATACTGCCACCTGGTGAGATTCGATCGTCATTGCAATTCCAACGTAGGCAGATGAGCCAGGGAGACCTAGTGGAGGGCTCCGGCTGACCGTATAGAACGGGGATCAAAAGGAAAAAGACCCGGAGAAATCTCTGGGTTTTGGCACTCAACGCATGGCGAGATAACACGACTTATCTCGGGTATGGCGCCCAATGAGTTAAGAGGGGGAGGGGCTCAAGCCCCCGTGAGGCCCTATCTGTGCACGTGCCTGCCGGTATGTGCATGTGTTTGATTGTTCTCGTGTTTGTGTGTGATTATAGTCCATCTGTGCGCGTGCGTGCGCGTGCGTGTGTGCGTGTGTGTGTGTGTGTCGTTTAGTGTCATTTTAGATCTTCCAGCGGGGGGGGGGGGGGGGGGGGGGGAGATTTACACTTATTTCAATACGCCTGAACTATTTCAAGTGAAATCAAGTGTGATCTATTTAGATTTAAAAAGAGAAGATCCTTGAACTCAACCGAATCACGTGACGTCCTCTCCACCCTCGTCGTTTTCACTAAGACTTTAAGACTCATTTCAAGATTAATTTACTTGGTAAAATGGAGATTATTATGCAGTGCACCTTTCCTCGTATTCTTCCTCCTCCTCCTCCTCCTCCTCCTCCTCCTCCTCCTCCTCCTCCTCCTCCTCCTCCTCCTCCTCCTCCTTCTCTTCTGCCTCCATCCCTCCTTTGGTGACTAGCTCCTCCTCTCTCAGGACTATACACGGCTATTCTTCTTCCTAATCCATCTTCATCTCCATCCCTCAGAGCCTCTCATCCCCTGCCGTCTCCTAGCAGCGTTTCCACCAGTATTGTAATAATAATAATAATAATAATGTATTAGATTTGTAGGGGCGCTTTATATTTCTGGAACAAATCTGAAGGTGCTACAGTGTAGAACAGTGGTTCTCAAACTGTGGTACGCGTACCACTAGTGGTACTTGGTGGTACTGCTGGTGGTACTTGAAAACATTTCCAAAAAAGCTAATTTTTTTCTTTTTTTTGCAGTCAGGCCACTGAACTTAGAAGCAGGCCAGGCCAGTGTTTCTGGTTGCGGCGGCGCGATAGTTAGATAACCTAGGTGGGGAACAACCAGGAGATCACTGTGACAGAGAGTAATGCAGTCTAAACAGTCATACATCTTTAATTCAACTTCAGCCCTGATCATAACCATTTATTTTTAGATTATTTTGTAATTGCTGCTAATCATTGACACATGCCTAGCCTGTAATAATCCCCCCCAGAAAAATTTACTTTGCATTTGATATATTGAAAATATTTTACTTTTTGTGTGTGTTTTTTTTAACAATAATTTGTGATGCCATCACACAAACTGGCATTTAAAGGGTAAACATTCAAAAATGTATTGAATATGTGTTTTCTTTTCTTTGTTACAATAATTTGTGATGCCCATCACAAACACTGGCATTTAAAGGGTAAAAATTCAAATATCCCTGCACCAGAATGCAGGAAATTAAGTTTTTGTAACAAAATAAGTGTGTGTGTGTGTGTGTGTGTGTGTGTGTGTGTGTGTGTGTGTGTGTGTGTGGTGTGTGTGTGTGTGTGTGTGTGTGTGTGTGTGTGTGTGTGTGTGTGTGTGTGTGTGTGTGGTGTGTGTGTGTGTGTGTGTGTGTGTAAGAATGACGGACAATTGCTTGCTGAGAGTGAGAGAGAGAGAGAGATAGAGAGAGAGAATTAAGTACATTTGCTGAAATACAGTTGTTCTTAATTTTCTCACTTGCTATGTGAGAATGTTAGTTATTATGTTCTCAATGCCCCTTGCATTGTATGAGTTGTGTGGAAGCGTTTGCTAGTTCTAGTGCTATCCCTTTGTGAAATGATTGCTGTGTCCTTCAGTTATTGGTGTAAAGTTGTGGAATTCTCTCCATATCGAGCTTAAGGGATGTAATAGTGTTTATCAATTCAAAAAAATGTATAAAAAAAAATATTTAGTCAGTATGAAAATCAAATGTGATCTGAATAGTGAGATATTTTTTTTCTTCTCTTTCTTTTATTCTTTATTCTTTATCATTATTATTATTGTTATTTAATTTTTTCTTGTTTGACTGTGGATTGTGTGTTTCTTTTATAATGGTATAAATTATTATTTGTGTAAATTAGGTTGTACGCCGACCATTAAGTAAATACTTGTTAGTTTAGATTTATTCTTCTTCCTGCTCCTTTTGTCCATGGAATGTTATTTATGATTGTGTAATGAAGAAACTCTGATTGTATGATTCCATGTGGCAAATAAAAACTCTGAACTGAACTGAACAAGTGAAATGATTCACCCTATAGCCCTATTTTTATATATATATATAATCTCACACATAGTCGTTCCGTCAAGCTCACAGAAGTCCTGCTGGCCGTTGCTAAAAAAGAAAAAGTGTGTGTTGCAACGAATGGCCAGTTGGATCGTGGCTCTCAGCGTAGCTCTGGAAGAGACGTCCCACTCGCCGAGGAATCAGACACATCTTTTCGATGAAGTACGCCAACCTTTTAGGAGCCGCACGGAGAATCTCCCATCACCATTTCCATTTCATTTCTAACCTTTATTTAAACTCAAAGGGCAAACATCCCGGACGTTTTATCCCTGACGAGGCAAATACAAATGTTGATCTGCCAATGTTGTTATGTTTGTTGTCAATAAAATCGAATCAAATCAAATCAATCTATTTGTATCTATTATTTTCTGCTAATGTATGTTTGTACGGTCAGCAGTGTGTGTGTGTGTGTGTGTGTGTGTGTGTGTGTGTAGGTGTGTGTG